>NC_057812.1:504006703-504045861 GCF_018294505.1 Triticum aestivum | reverse complement strand
AAGGCGAGCCGGAGGTTCCCTCGCGCCGGAGGTGTCGTGCCACACGACGACGTACAACGCGTCGTACGAACCAACACACACTTCGACCTATGCCCCCCTTCAAGATGTTTATGAAAATGAAACGAGCCGAAGGTGAGCCTTAGGTTCCCTCGCGCCGGAGGCGCCGTGCCACACAACGACATATAACGCGCTGCACGAACCAACACACACTTCGACCTATGCCACCCCTTCAAGATGTTTACGAAAATTAAACGAGACGAAGGCGAGCCGGAGATTCACTCGTGCTGGAGGCGCCGTGCCACACGATGACGTACAACGCGCCGCGCGATTGAATGATTCTGGAGACTGCTTTTTTACATTAAAAAGTTTCTTTTTTTCTTTACTTGAAAGGTGACATTTTATAGTGTTGGTAGTCGCCGCCCGTAACTACCCCATAAATCTCCATTACCCGGAAATATAATGGGAACAAAAAGGGAAACGGGAAAGGGAAAAAGGGAACCAACCGCACGAACCGGTATTTTTTTGTGTTTTCGCGCGGAAAGGGAAAATGGAAAATTTAGGTAGTTCGAGGGTCAAACTGCAAAACGCACCAAACCACAAACCGGAAAGGGAAAACCGGGAACCAACCGCGCAACTGGTTTTCCCTTGCAGGAGCGCTCCGCGCACGGAGCGCTCCCGAACCGCTCATTACGAGCGCTCCGAGGGAGCGCTCGTTAACTAGTTGCTCCCACCTTTTTTCGCGAACTGCAAAAGACTTATGCGGGCCGAGATTTTGCAGGGTCTGCTAGATCATGCTCTAACTTGTATTGTCTCATCTAAGTAGAGACAAGTCTACTGCGTCCTTCACTTTTTTGTTTGTTTGTTTGTGAAGCTGCCGCACTAGCTCGTTTGTTGTTGACGAAAAAAAATCACGTGAGAAGGGCTCGCGCGGATGCGGACCTGTCTGGCGACTGCCAGAGAGCCACCCACGATTAGCTAGGTTCTCATGTTGAGAATAGCTTGGTTAATTCAAGTGTGCATACAACAAGGACTGTCTATTCAACAATCGACTGATTTGTAATTGGTTATCACTCAAATTCTCCAACCGATAAATTGTTGACAGCTATATGTCTGTTTTTCTTGAAGAAAACGGGTCGGGCTGTATATGTGACCCATCAAGTGACTAACATCGAGAAAAGGTTGAACCGGTCGCCCCTACTGTCCTTTGCTTGACCCGTCAAAAGCACCTGATAGGAAAAATCTTCATCTCCTCTGTTGCACTCTACTTTTGGTCACCTCTGTTTTGAGAGACTACATTAGGTCCAGAATAGAAAACAAAGCAGAAAAGACATGTCACTAATTTGTGAGAGTACAAAAAGATCAGGGACTGAACTTAGTGATGACATTAAATCAACAGTGAAAAACACTGGGGAGAAATAACTCAAGCATGCATGACATATATGAAATCCCAACTGATGTACTGACATTACTGTCACTAGATAACACTAGAGCATGATCAGACAAGATGAACACTGTGGAGATAAATACTTCCATCATACCAAATTAAATAGTAGAGCATGATCAGACATGATGAACACTGCTACTGTTAATTTAGACAACAATTCAGTAGGTACTGAAAAGAACACATTTAGGGAACACCAAAAAATTCAGGAGCACCACCACTATTTCAGGAGCTCTGCCACTATTGCTAAGAAAATTGTACAGTAATAATTTCCTTTTTTTGCAGTTTTATTGACATTACTTCAAAACTCTAAATGGCAGGTGCAAAGCAAGCAGAAAGCAATGACTGAAGAAGATCTACTGTTAATGTCACATGAAGATCTCATACTAAACGAGTTATAAAATGCCCATAAATAACAAACAAAAATACTAGGAAAATCTTTATATGACTGAGAAGTTGATAAATTGAAATGAATTACTGGACGAATCATTCTCATTTACTGCACTCCTACAATTAGACATCATATACAAGGTAACAAAAAAGAGCAACAAACTATAAAAATTTGCTCTGGATAATACCTGAATTTGAAACAGCATGAGGACAAAAATAAAACTATCTTGTTGCTTGCAGATACACTCGGCAGGAGGACCTGCAAACATGAATAACCAAAATGACGGAATCTTCAGCAAACAAGCAGAAATCAGCCACAAACTCATTCGAAGACACAAGAGTATGTTATCTGAAACAAATACACAATTTAGGGTATCGAAAGATAAGAGAATAACAAAGTATATTTTTGACTTACTCAACAGGCATGGCAAGAAATGCATGAAGACGATCGAGCAGACCAAGAGGCAGCAATGAAAGCTAATCCTTGGGAGGCGGCCCTGTTTGAGAACATGAACATACAACAGGTAAGCAAACTAAAAAAATGATGTGATCCAAGTATACTATTGTATATTGGAAAATGTTGGAAAATTAAATCTCACTAACGGAGAGTAAAAATGCAGATGAATGATGATCCTGAATGTACAGCTACAACAAGCACTGACAGGAACCAAAGCAATCAAGAAGAAAGTGGAGAAACAGAGGACTTCCATAAACAACCTGAAAGCAATGCCTTCCTTGGAGAAGATGATTTATTTCTTGATGAAGATGACATTGAAAAGTTCCTACAAAATGAAGAAGGCACAACATTCGAGGGTAATTTGAGGCACACTAGAAAGACAAAGGGGGGTACCCCAGCAAAAATAACATCACATAATCAACCCGAAAAAATGAGAAAAAGGGAAATTTACACTGAAAGAGTTATGGGTACAATTAGACTGTACAAATGTATAAGATTACACTGAGCAAATGCATAAGGGGGTAAAATTACATAGTAAAATCGCATTGGATTACATTGGGACTAGCATATGAAATTGCACAGTAATTAAGAGTAAAATTACAGTTTTAAAAGCAACAGATTACAATATACATTATGGGGAAAATTACACTGCAGAAAATGAAAAATAGGATTACAGTGTAACTACCATACAAATTACACATAAAATTATCAGTCAAATACAATATAGACATGGGTAAAATTACAATGGGGGGAAATGGTATAAGATTACACTTACAGTGTAACTACCATACAAATTACACAGTAATTATGAGTCAGCTTACTTTGTAAAAAAGGGCATCGGATTACAGTATAAATATGGGTAAAGTTACACTGTAAAAAAGGTGTAGGGTTACAATGTAACTACCATACAAATTACACAGTAATTATCAGTCAAATTACTGAGTAAAAAAATGCATCGGATTACAGTGCAGATATGGGTAAATTTACACTGTAAATGAGGTCTAGGATTACAGTGTAACTACCATACAAAACTACACAGTAATTATCAGTCAAATTACTATGTAAAAAATGGGCATTCGGATTACAGTGCAGATATGGGTAAATTTACACTGTAAGAAAGGTGTAGGATTGTAGTGTAACTACCATACAAAATTACACAATGATATGGGTAAATTATTGTGTAAAAAAAGGCATCGGATTACAATGTAGATATGGGTAAATTTACCCAGTACAAAAGGTGTAGAATTACAGTGTAACTACCATACAAAAATACACAATGATTATAGGATTACAATGTAACCATCATACAAATTTCACATTAATTATCACTTGGTAATAAGGGCATTCAGATTACAATTCATATAGGATAAAATTACACTGTAAAAAAGGGTGTAGGGTTACAGTGTAGCTACCATACAAACGAGCCAATGATTGACGGAAGAGAAAAAAACACATACAACATTCCTTCTGCCAGCAGATGATAATTTTCTCTTCAGGTACTTGACTTTCTGATCAAAAAAGAAAAAAAACATAAATCATCAAACCAACATATGAAACAAATATGGATTAAAAACATCAAACTCTTCATCATCACCAGAAACATGAAAAAATGGCTTACATTATTTACACAAAAATTGTAAAGTGCTTTATCAAATTCTTCATCATCACCAGAACAACCCTGCAAAAGGAAAAAAATCAGAAAACAAGAAGAAAAATTAATAAGGAAGAAAATAGAAAAGAAAAAGAAAATGAAAAGAAGATAATAAGATAAATAATAACTACCAAAGACATAGCATTAGAACCATTATCAGCAAAATCATTAGGCACATAGGGGTCTTTCAAAGAATCAACATTCTCGACTGAAGAAACTAGGGGAACATCCTTACGACAGACTTTTCGCAGTCTACCCATTGAGATACTACCTGAAAAACAATAGAGAGAAAAAATGGGCCTCAAAATATAGAAATGCAAATAGTGAGCTGAGGGAAAAAATACACTGTAAGAAAAATGGGTAAAATGTACAAATGCATAAAGCACAGGGTGAGTAGCATACAAATTACCCATTTTTCTTACGGGTGAAGTTACAGTGTAAAACACATCAGATTACAGTGTAATTAGCATAAAAATTACATAGTTATTATGGGTAAAAAATATTGATCAAAAGCACAACAGATTACACTGCAAAGGCAACAGGCTTCCGAATTGGATGCGAGCGACAAAACAACCTTAAGCAGAAAATGTGATGTAAAGATATTTTACAAGTCTGACGTCACTAGACACAACAGTGATGGTGATATTGAACAAACTGGGAAGAAAAAATCCCAGAGTTGTTAGCAGAACCAAAATTGACAGACAAATTCCCAAAGAACTTCTGAAGTGGTAGTTCACATAATCAAGAGCATTTACTGCCAAACATATGGCTAGTTTACTGAATCTTACTCGCGGATCAAGCATCTGCCACCACACATGAGTGGTCAAAAGCACCATAGGTTTCACAAAATCAAGACTGGACAATCTTATCCATCGACTCCTTGGTAAGGTTTAGAAAATAGACAAACAGAAGTCATGGGATCATTCAGATTTCAACAAAACATCAAGACTACGGGGCCGCACAACAAACAGGGTGATTTGCGAGGCCACTTATGCATAAAGCACATGGTGACTAGCATACAAATTATACAATAAAATACGGGAGAAATTACAGTGTAAAAATGCATCAGATATAGTGTAACTAGCATACAAATTACACAGTTATTATGGGTAAAAATATTGTGCGAAAGCGCAACAAATTACAGTGTAAAATATGGGCAAAATTAAACTGTAAAAAGGGGCATCGGACTACAGTGTAAACATCGGTCGAACTACACAGTAAATCATGGGATAGGACACTATAATTTCACAGAAATTATCGGTCAAATTACTATGTAATTTACAGTATAACTACCGCCCAAACTACACAGTAATTATCGGTGAAAATACTATGTGAAGCACAACAGGGTAGCTACATGAAGAGACTGTAGGGGGAAATGATAGAAAGACAAGCTAACCCCATGGTAATTAGAGGGAAAAAGGTTACACAATGATAAGGTTCAGGCTATAAAACGAGAAATGCTGAAACACTTAGAAGCAAAAACATGCTGCAGTGAGGCTCTATATAGGAGCTGTAGATCAACTCTGAAAAGAATCTCAGCTACACTAATACTGAGCGCGTATCACTGAACTCGATCCTTCAACGTTCAACATCTACTGGACCCACCCCTCAAAACTAAACCCTACCACACCTACCTCCACATCAACAGCAAGAGAAATCTAGTGTTCTACGCCAACCTTCACATCAAACAGCTACAACACTGCCTCCAACAGAATGTCCTACAGGATCCTAACCGGGAGGGATTTGGCCTCCGTCCACAGCAGGAAAAGGAAGACACGGAGGACTACGCATGGCACGCTGCAACCTCCTACGGCACAACCACGGCGGACTACAAACACTACGGCAAACAAACTTCGCAGATCCACAAAATCCCCTAGATCTATGACTACATGGCCACGAAACCACGGGAAAAACGCGAGAGACAAGGACAACTAACCAGGGCAGCCAAAGGACGAAGAGAAGAGGGAGAAGAAATCAAAATCTTGCGGTGGATGAGCTCAGAATCGCCATGAACAGAAGCAATCGCCTCCGCCTCCTCCATTGCTGGAGCTCTCTCCCCCTGCCTTATCGAAATGAGAAATGGGAACGACACCCCGCTCCTACATTCAAAAATGACAAAAGCCAACAGTAAACCGACCGGGGAGAGCAGGGCCAAGGAAAACAGGTTAAAAGTAGAAAACCGCGCCCGGTAAGAAAACCAACCCGAAAACCAACAAGAAGCAAGACATGACTGGGCGTGAATCTCAGCGTGAGATTGAACGGACACAAAATGGAATGAAGGCGAATTGAAAAATAGTCGACTGAAAATAGCAAATCCGTATAATAATTACCCTGGTGCATGCATGCACTCTTCACATGTAAGAAAAGGCCAGCCTCCTATCTGACCCGCACGTATCTTTTTTTCTTGTGAGTACCCTCAAGCTTGTCCCTAAATGGCTAAATCAACGCCCTTTAGGCCAGCTTACCTCATCCGCGAACATGAAAAATGTTTGTGAATTTCAAAATGTTTACATGTTTGATTTTTTTTCAAACTCACCCTGAACTTGAAAATTTTCACATATTTGTTTTTAATTGGATTTCTTAAAAAATGAATGGAAATTCAGGAATAACAAAATTTAGAAAATATTTACAAATTAGCAAACAATCATGAATTACAAAATAATGATTTAAAAAATGTTAAAGGAATAAAAAATGTTCATAATAAAAGTTTGAAAATGTTTATGAATTAAAAAACTTTCAGACTAGTTGCAGGTTGAGGGCGGACTTGCAATTGAGAGAGAAAAAATTCAGGCCCAGTTGCGAGTCAATGATGAACTTGAAACTGAGGAAAAAAACAGTTGAGGTCCTGTTGCAAGTCGAAGATGGACTTGCAACTTGGACATAAAAAGGGTAAGGGCCCGGTTGCAAGGTGGATTTGACTCTAGAACTAAGGCAAAAAAAGGTCTAGGTTCGGTCGAGCCGAGTTGCGAGTCAATAGTGGACTTGCAACTGAGACCTAAATAATTCAGCTCAGTTACGATTCGATGGTGGACTTACAATTAAGGAAAAGGGGAAGGCCCATTTGCGAGACAAGTGTTGAGGGTGGACTTGCAACTTGAACAAAAATGGGTCGGGCCCTAGTTGCATATCAGGCATGGAGTTATAACTCAGATAAATCGCTCACCCCAGTTGCATGTTGATGTGAACTTTTAATTGCATCAGAAAAAACTTGGAGCCCAATTGCAAGTGAGTAGTGAACATGCAATTGGCACTAAGAATGAAAAAATTGATGACGTAAAAGCAAAAACGAAGATGGGCTTGTAACCAAGGCAACAAATAACAAAGCTCAAAAAAGCATCATTGCAAGTAGGGGGTGGCCTTACAACTAGGAGGGTGGACTTGCAAACCAAGGCAAAAAAACTGTGAGCCCATTTACAAGTCGAGTATGGACTTGCAACTGGCATGCCCAGTTGCAAGTGGAGGGTGGACTTGCAACTGAGACAACTACATAAAACTATGAGACCGGTTACAATTCAATGGCAGACTTGCAACTGGGACAACTATGAGCCTGGTTGCGAGTGGAGGGTGAAAAACAAACTACATTCCTAGTTGCAAGTCATGGGTGTACCTGCAACTAAGATGAGTGTGGACTTGGAAATGGGATAACTACACAAAAGGATTGGGCTCAGTTGCAATTGTCAAGGGCGAACTTGCAACTGGGACAAAAAAAGGTCATGCCAAGTTGCAAGTTGAGGGTGACTTGCAACTAAAGACAAAAAAGGACCGAGGCCTAGGTCGAGCCCAGTTGCGAGTCGATGGTGGACTTGCAACGGTGACAAAAAACCTAGGGCCAGTTGCGAGTCTAGGCTAGACTTGCAACTAGGACAAAAAAATCGAGCGCAGTTGCGAGTTGAGAGTGGACTTGCAACTGAGGCAGAAAAAAGGTCAGGACCAGATTGAGTTGATCGTGTTTGGTGATGGACATACAACTGACATAGGCACTTCCGCAAAAACTCTAACAGTAGCAAAAGAAATAGACACTATTACAAGCCCCCAGTTACGAGTCAAGGGTGGACTTGCAACTGGGACAAACTTGAACTACAAAAAAGGCCCCTATTGTGAGTCGATTGTAGACTTTCAAATGGGCAACTACAACAACTACAAGCCTCCCAATTGCAAGTCAATGGTGTACTTGCAATTAACTAGGGCAACTACACAACTACAAGCCCCAGTTGCGAGTCGATGGCTGAGTTGCAACTGAGGCAACTACACCTACTATAAGCCCCTAGTTGTAAGTCAGGGGTGGACTTGCAATTAGGGGAACCACACAACTACGAGCCTCCTGATTGCGAGTTAATGGTGAACTGGCAACTGGGACACCTACAATGAAAAAAATCCCAGACCAAGTCGATGTGTGGACTTGCAACAGTGGAAACTATACTACTATAAACTCCTAGTTGTGAGTTGAGGGTGAACTTGCAACTGGGGAAAATTACAACTACAAAAAAGCTCCAGGTATTAATCAATGCTGGAGTTGCAATTGGGCCAACTAAAAATACAAAAAGACCTAGTTCCATGTCGATGTGTGGACTTGCAATAGAGGAAACTACACTACTACAAAATAGACCCAGTTGTGAGTCGATGTGTGGACTTGCAACAGGAGCAACTACACTACTACAAGCCCCCAGTTGTGAGTCGAGGATGGACTTGCAACTAGGGAAACCTAAAATTATAACAAAAGCCCTCCCAGTTGTGAGTTGGTAGTGAACTTGTAACTGGGAAACTACAACTACAAAAAAAGTCCCGAGTTGCGAGTTGAGGGTGGACTTGCAACATGGGTAACTACACGACTACAAAGTCCCGAGTTGCGAGTTGAGAGTGGACTTGCATCTAGGGAAACTACAACTACAAAAAATCCCTAGTTGCGAGTCGAGTGTGGACTTATAATTGTGGCAACTACACTACTACAAAGCCCGCAGTTGCGAGTCGATGATGGACTTAGAACTAGTGTAAATTACAAATACAAAAATCCACTAGTTGCGAGTTGGTGGTGGACTTGTAACTGTGTTATATACAACTAAAAAAACCCTACTTGCGAGTCACAGGTCAGGTTCTCCAGTTACGTGTCAAGGATGTACTTGCAACTGAGACGAAAAAAGGGTCAAGCCCAATTGCATGTCGAGGATGGACTTGCAACTATGACAAAAAATAGGTCGGCCTCAGTTATGTATCAATGATGGACTTGCGACTCAGGAAAATTGGTTGAGCCCCCTAATTATGTGTCGAGGTGAATTTGCAACTTAGGTAAAAAATTGTGGTCAGATCTCCAGTTACAAGTCTGTGGTCAATTTGCAACTAAGAAAGAATTGGTTGGACTCTAGTTGCATGTCGTGGTTGACTTGCAACTAGAACAAGAAAAAAAATGAAATAGGTAGGCCTAGTTGCCTGAGAAGGGTGCACTTGCAACATAATCTAAAAATATGTCGGGCCGAGTTGCATCTCGATGGTTTTCTTGCAACTGCGATAATCTTTCCCTAATAATAAAGCACGGATTGAGTCTCCGGGTTCACCGTCGCGGCGTTTTTGCAAAACACTCCCTCAAGTTTCTGGTAATTAACCCGCGCTCAAGATTTAAGTTAGTAGTAATAAGTAAAAAAATGATTCGTTCTCAACCGAACGGACGGACGCAACACCCGGTCTCCGCCTGCCCCAATCCCGACTCCAGTCCGTCGTCCCCAACACACCATGAGGACTAAGATGGAGGCGGCGCTGGTCCGGGCCTCCAGGGGGATCGCACCTCCTACGCATGCCCGATCCTCCTACTTCTCCTCGCGCTGCTCCTTGCTGTCCCCGCTCGCGGCCATCTCCAACGCCTCCTCCCACGCCTACGCCTTCGCGGGCCGTCAGCCGGTGCCCGACCAGGATCCCACCTTCTTCGACGATGTCGTCGACGCCATCGTCGACAAGTACGGCTGGGACCCCGACGCCGAGGTCCGGGTTTGGCCGCTCGACGCCGAGGGTGCGCTCGTCGATGCCGTGCAGTGCTATGAGTTCCCCGCCCACGTGGGGCCCCGCGGTCGCGCTGGCGCAGGCCCGACGGGGTCGACTTCATGAGCAGCGATGGCAACCTGGCATTCGGCTCCGATGTTAGGGTCCATGACATGGTAGGGCCGTTCGAGCTGGTGGTCTGGGATGGCGCTGGCAGGGGCCGCGCAGAGCTCCAGTTGCCGTCGGTGAGTGCTGTTTGACTTTTATCTTTGTTGCTTCAGTTTTTTTGCTTCTGCTTGCTTGCTTGCTATGCTCTTGAAGTTGTGTGGCCTGTAAGATGAAGCAGTTACTACAATTGGTGAATGGTCTAGCTGCTACTTATCCCTTTTCTGTTTCTGACTTTGAATTGATTGCGTTTGTTGTAGTGTCTGCACCACCGCCCGTTGATTAGAATGCATGTTCCGGCAGTCCACGCATCGATCACTGGCAAATTAAAAAGGCATGAACACACTAAACAGAAATTCTGTGTAGATGATTCTTGTATATGGCAGTGGCACACGCGCTGGTTGATGAAGCCGCCGGGCCGGAAGGCCCTCTCATTGCCATGCTAATGAGTATCACGACGAACATGGCCCCCACCTTAATGCCTCCCTGTCGGTGGTGAGGTCTGGCCGGATCTGTACAACCCGCAATATTAGTAAAGAAAAAGAATAGCTTGATTGTTCTATGACTCTCTCGTGGATAGGTAATTTGCATCAGAGGTCTATAGGATCTCCGCCATTAGTTTCCCATTAGAAAATTGAGTTACTAAATTAAGGAAGATGTCCAAAGAGAGGTAATCGATGGAATGATATGCATCAGAAGATCCTCATCACTGAAGTAGTACTCCACCAGTCCACCTACAGTTTTGGAACATATAAACACGGCATCAAAGTGCTACCTGGCACCAAATAAAGAGTTTAGGTCAGGGTGTTATACTGCAGCTAAGCAGTATAGTCTGAATTTCTAAGTTTGAGGAGGATTTCAGTGTTTCTAAAGAAAGGGACAAGGATCAGGGCTATAGGATTGTTGAAGGACTCAGAGACATGTACCATGAATCGGGTATAGTATGCTTTCTTCCAGTCTTTTCCTTATATTGACTAAACCTTAGTAAATAACTATTTTCAGTTTTCTCATGTAACCTGAACTGCTGCTGGTTTAAATTTCAGTTCCACAAGCTACGTCACACATGGTCTGCCACCGTGTCGTCCTACCTGCTTCAGGGCCCTCTACTTCTTCCCCCAAGATTGCCATTATGATTAACAAATCTGACGAGAGCAATTTAATTGGTGACACATCATATTTATTCTGCAACTGCATGTGAATTCTCATCTTGCGCCTACCTCTTTTGCTTACCAGGTTGCAAAATTTCATTAACTTATTTGTCGAAGTATCCTGCAAAATCATTTCTCTTATGGGAATTAGCCTATTGTATTGATCTAACAAGGTCCACTTCAACCTACGTAACAATTATGTAGTGAAGATGGAGAGCTTTAGGCAAAAAAAGAAAGAAAAATAACTAGCACGTGATCTATGGAGAATAATTTTGACAGCAACTCCAACTATAAGATTGCTGAAGTTATTTCTATGAAAGTTTGTAAGTTTTCTTGATATCTATGTACACTGACATATATCACAATTAACACTACTAGGGAAAAGGCTAGCAGCAGCGCGAGTTTTAGGTGTATCAGCAGCGCGGGGACCGGCGCTACTAATAAGGCGCTACAACTAATAGTTAGCAGTAGCGTGGGAGAAACCCGCGCTACTACTAACTTTGTTAGTAGTAGCGTGTGCCACCCACGCTACTGCTATTACAGACTCACGCTACTACTAATGAAGTAGTAGTAGCGTGCCTACAATACCAGCGTTACTAGTATCCTAAATACTAGTAGCGCACAGTTTTTTCCCACGCTACTACTAACCTATTAGGAATTAAAAAAAATAAAATCAACCAATTCCATTCCATCACACAATTCCTCATTGTAGCGGCAACTCATGTATAATTCAAATCACATAGTGTTGTACGTAGCAACTTGGTAAGCAACTACCTAAGTAAGCTCTACTGCTATTAACTTGGTAAGAAACTACCTAAGTAAGCTCTACTGCTATTACACATCGGGCAGCCTCAATGAGCCGCACCTGACCGACGGCAGCCGCCGTCGTGACTTGCGACACCATAACGTCCCTCTCCCTGGCCCTCAGCTCCAGCTAGCCTCGATCGATGTCGTCCTCGTGCCTGCCTTGCCACTAGAGGGCTGCTTCACCTCTGCTTGCCTAGGTACCATACTTCTCCTTAGCGCTCCCGGGCCCAGGTCCCCTGCTTCTCCTTCGTCTCCAGCAGCAGCGACCCGGAGGCGGATCCAGCAGCACGCCTAGGTCACAGATCCCAGGTCCTCAGTGCTCCAGTAGCAGCGATCTAGGGCCTTCTTCTCCTACTCGTTCTTCTCCTGAGCATGCTCCTACTTCTCCTACAACAAAAGCAACATCAGGTCAATGACAACAGCAGCAGGTCAATAACAACAGCAGCAACTCCTGGGAATGCTTCAATTTAAGTCCATTTCTTTGATCAACAACTTATGCTAAGGACGACGTGCTATCGAACTTTGGAAAGTACAGTATGAATATGACAACAGCAGCAACCGTTTTACAACAAAGACTAAACTACTAAAATTACAGCAAATGCAAGTTAACTGAACATTTTGATCTACTGCAAGTTCATTGATCTCCATTACCTACTGGAGTACTCCATTTTAAGCTACTGAAGCTACTCTAACTATCCTATTTTACTCTAACGGAAACTAAACTAAGCAAGCACTACTGCTTGCAAGTCCTACACTAAACTAAACAATCATGATTTCTAGCAACAACAATCATCATCTTCAAGTCCTAACTTAACAGCAGCAAAGAGAAGAAGAGAAGAAGAGAAAAGAGGAGAAGATAAGAAAAGAGATGAGAAGTTTCTGTTAAGGAAAAATAATTACTCCTCTCTTCAAATGAATCAAATGAGTAGCTCTATACTGCATGTTTAATTAAAGTAACTGAAAATGTTTCTGTTAACTTAAATTAACAGAAAAAGGTTTTATTTGAAGTAACTGAAAAAGGTTTCAGTTAAATTGACTGAAAAAGGTTTCAGTTAACTGAAGAGAGGTTCCATTTAATCCATTTACAGTACTCATAATGCTTGTGCTGCAGTAAAACTACTCCTAATGCTACAACAGTTAACAACAACTGAAATTACTGTAATGTTCAAATATTACATTACATACTCCACTGAATATTACTGAAACTTAATAGAGGTCGGAAAATATGCTTCGTTTCAGATAAATTTTGACAAATCCAGTGTGACAACTTCATTTCAGTCAAATTTTGTCTAATCCATTATTACGGGCTAGCAGCAGTAGCTTAGTTACAGAATTGGGAGTAGAAGTTGTTATATGCTAGTAGTAGTAGCTACAAATTTACAACTTCATTTCAGACAAATTTATAACTTCATTTCAGAATTAGGAGTACAACTTGATTTCACTAAATCCAGTGTTACAGGTTAGCAGTAGTAGCAAGGGAACTGTAAGATTAACAAAGCTACAGAAAATCAACAAGCTATTTCAAAGGATGATTCATGACTAACAAAGGTTGGCCTTGGCGAAGCTGCACATTCATGACTAAGCTACAGAAGTTGGAGTAACAGAAGCTACAGAAGCTTCACAAGAAGATTAACAAAGACGTGCAAGATTAACAAATCAACTACGGTGTTGGATGGATGGATGGACGACAAGGACATTACCATGAGGATGACGATGCCGTGGCGCCGTGGCGGGGCAGGGCCCGCGCTACCAAGGTGGGGGCACCATTAGGACGACAGCGCCGCTCCGCTGGTCTGGCGCTCTGCTACTCCAGCGTCGCTCTAGATCTGCCGCTTGGGCCACACTCCAGGTCCGCTGCTCCACATCCAATGCCTCCATCGCTCACATACAGCATGGGCGCAAGCCTCCGTCGCATAGAAGCTCATCACCGGTGCAAAAAAAAACTCAATCTTTTCACCTAAGTTCGTTGATGGACACCTTCAGACAGATGTGGGAATTAATCCCTGCAGCATTAATCAAGGATACAACAAAAAATTGTCAAGGGGAAATCTCGGTGCAGTAGCGCGACAAAAGCTGAACTTGAGTAAAGTAAACCTGGTTGTGTAATCACTTATTAGATTGACCGAACTTATTCTTTGCACAAATGAGAAATCTGAAGCCCTTCTTGTACTTTTGCCGGTGCTACTAGTACAACCTAAGCACTAACAACCAATGAGCAAGAAATATAATGCAGGAAGAAAAGAATACATCCATCTGAAGCCCTTCACATGAACGAGATCCTCTTACACGTGCAGAATATCAACATTGGCCAACTAAAATCAGTCAAAAACATGGATTTCACATGCAGGTTAGCAGTAAATCACGCATCTACGCAGGTCAACTAGGATAAGCAGGTGAACAAAATCTTCATCTAACGAGGAAACTCTGATGAAAGATACCATCTCTTGCTCTGTATCTTCTGTAGACATTCTTACACTGAATTTATGAACACATTCTTCTACTATCCACTACTTACTAGTCACAGGGATTGAATGCTAAAATCAAGGTACTACAACAATCTAGTCTAGATAAACAACACAGGGCGCAGGGGAAGTCCTCTTCGTAACAAAATCTCACGGAAACCGCCTCATTAGTTGGAATTAGGATGCCATGGCAAGACGAACTGAAAAAGGAAAAAAGGCGGCCGCACTGACCTTGATGAACTCGGCGGGGACGCCGCGGACGCGCTCGACGAGCAGGCCGGCGCCCTCAAGCTCGCGCACTAGGCGCACCATGCTGTCCTTCCCCGCTTGCACACGGCCTGCCAAATCGAATCCAAGGGGGTCAGGGGCTGCCTATGGTGAAGAGAAAGAGAGGATAATGGGGAACCTCACCTCCATGGTGTCGGTCCGCACTAGCAGCAGAAGGAGGAGGGTTGGAGGAGCAAGTAGTAGGAGCACCGGCGGGCCGTTTGCATCGGCGGCGGGCAAGAGGGAGCCCTCCCCGCGCCGCGCCGCACCCGGAGAAGGGGGCCCCTAGCTAGGGTTTGGGGCCGGCACAAGGGCATGGCGAGGAGGAGGATCCGCACGTGAGGTGGGGGCGCCGGTGGTAGTGTTGGGGGAGAGGAGGTCGTCGGCGTCGGTGGTGGCGGCGGGGTTGGTTGGGGGAAACATGGGGAGTGGAGGACGAGGAGAGGCGTCGTGGGAGAGAAAGGCAGAGCAAGGGTGAGAGGCTGAGGTGGGGCGGCAAGGAGATAACTTAACAGTAGCGTTGGGTTTATACCCCCACGCTAATCCAATGCTACTACTATGGTGGGTGCACGATTGAGACCATTTAGTAATAGCGTGGGATTTATAACCCGCGCTGCTACTATCAACTTAGTTGTAGCGTGGGTTTATAACCCGCGCTACTACTATGGCTGGTCCGGAGGGGCACGGTGAAAATCACTTAGTAGTAGTGAGGGTTATAAAACCGCTCTACTACTATCAACTTATTAGTAGCGCGGTTCCTTTAAGCTCGCTACTGCTAGTTAGGAGTAGCGCCCGTTTTTAAACCGCACTGCTGCTAAGATTCTGTGTATAACGTTTTCCCTAGTAGTGTAATGTTGGTAGATGCAATGGAGTACACTTGATGCAATCAATTCTGGTGTGTGTGTGTGTGTGATGCAATGACGTATGAATAACAACAGAAAAATATGCCTGAGGAGTATGGGTATGTAGTAACATTTCTCTGTTATTTTCGAAACAACTTGGAATATCTTATTGGTAGTTTATATACAAAGTCATTTTGATAATTATCATGCTGCAAACCTACATAGTTTTCTATATTAATCATGTCATGTTAAAATATAAAAGTTATAGCTTCAATAAATTGATAAAATACAGATTTGGGCTTTACATATTTATTGAATATATATTTACATATGAATACATCGTTACGGTCAGACTCTAGCGAGCAGCAGTGGTTGTTATACCCCACCAGGTAACTTGCTTATAGGCCGTATTGCAAGCAATGTACTCATGTTTTACTGAACATGTAGGTAACATGAAATTTTGATCTTCTCCCATCACTGAAAGTTGTGTTTTAAACTTGCAAAAGCATTGCTAAGCCTATTCAATCATTTCTATTTTACCCTAGATTTCACTCCATACCATAATTGAGATACAAATGGGCATTACTGATGTCGAGGAGAAGAGTTATAAGCTCTTGGATTGAGAATCTGAGATTTATATAGGTTCAGTAGAACAAAAAGTTTCGGATTCACTACTCCAGATACAACGGGAGACCTCTAATGTCATAGTTGGCACGGACATTTAGCAATAAATTTGTGCCTGCCTGGACATTATTACTATTAAACTATGAATAATGATTTTTGCAACTGTAGGAGAATTTCTTTGCCGCATCACAAGAAAAACAATTTGAAACAGAAAAGTGTACTGAACCTTCTAATTATTGTATGAACTTGCTTCGCTTAATTTAAGAAGTACACATACTGCTAGTATTTGCATCACACCGGGCAGCCTATTATCGAGAGATCTGACTTCATCAGGATTGCGGGTTCGTGACTTAATCCTGATTGGGTATGCTGGCTGCCCGTACAGGATTAACGCGCCCTATATGCGGTGACCCGCGGCTACTCCTCCCAGCCCCGGATATGCTCTTCCGCCACCTGCGACCCGCAGCTCCAATGATCCATGACAAGGGATGACGACCAACTCGGCTGCCCCTCCCTCGCGCGCTCCATCTGAGGCTGCAGCAGCCTTCGCACGAGGCCACTACGGTGCCACCTATGCTGTCCTGAAGTTCCCTCAGATTCGACAGTTTCAGTTTCATCAGTTTCGTCAGATTTAGTTTCATCAGATTCAGAAAATTCAGTTCATCAGTTTCATCAAAGTTTCAGTTGTCAGTTAATTTGTCAGGCACGTTGGCACTCGCGCACGTCGTCCGCTTCCTCACATCACTCTCTCACATAGCCCTCCTGCCGATCCAAACAACGGCTTGGTCAGGGATCAGACTGGACCAGACGGTGTCCACCATGACCTCAAGGCGATGCCCGAGTCCAAGTTCGTGTAAGTTACACTAGCCTTTGATTTATATATCCACCGTCCACTGATCAGTGACCTGAAAAGGTTGGGCGCTCTGAGCTAGCACATAAGCTGATTGATGAGATGGATTGAAATGCTTTTGATTTGTTAGGCCGTCAATATTCCAAACTGAAGTCCAAGGAAGAACGATCAGGAACAACAGGTAAGAAGCCCATGAGTTAGTTGTCTTACAGGCATGCACGTGCACAAGGTGCTGATACATAGTTGCAGATTTCCAATGGATGCTGGTATTGTCGGCTGACATCTCCGGGGCTGTACATCATGATGGTTACCAAGACACGACAATGATCTCAAGGCCACAAACCTGAGTGGAATACCATAACTGCAGACCTGATCACAATGCTACAGACTTGAATGAAATACCATGATTGCAGGCCTTTGCTGATTTGCGTTTTCCATTGATCTTCAGTGCACTAAAGAATAGTGAAAACTTGGCATCTGATTCATTTTGCAGGCTATGCTTTTAACTCAATGAAATTGTGCATTGTTAGTTGACCTTATTGTCTGTTTGTAGCTAATTGGGAGACAAACATGGGCAATGAGCAGCTTTTTTGATCACAGTGCAATCAAGGACTCACATATTCACTGATGAATCTACCTCTATTTGGTACTGTGTATATACCTGAAAATAGTAGCATTGGCTTTGCATATTTATTTTCTGAATCAGCAACACTGTATTAGGGTCTTCATCGGCAATGTACATAGTGATGCTTAACTGCCGGTTTGCATTATTGGATGCATCTGTTGTCAGACATTCATGTGTTGTCATAGTGACTTGCCTGCGCTCATTGTTGATCGCTAAGAAGTGAGTTGGTCTAGAGATTGCAGCTGAGATGGAGCTCAGCAGGACAACTAGACATGCACAGCTTGGTATTAGTCTTATCTAAAAATTCACATATAAGTTTTTTCCTAGATTCAAGTACATTATATCATTATTTTGCAGGTGTGATCCACAGAGGAGATCACATTTCCAGTCCAGTCATAAATTATTATAATTATTTTACTCATGTTCATACTAAATTTGAAACGGGTCAATCCACAAGCTGATCCTCGGCTCATTTTTGAACTATATCCATGGGTTCTATCAAGGATCATTTTGGCGCATATGGAAAAGACAAGCAATTTTGGTACCAGAATTATCATATTTGTAAGGTCAATCACCCATGGGTTCTGCACTTCACTAGAAATAATTTGTACCCTTGACCTGATAAGTTGTTGTTGTATTATGAATTATTCATAGTATGAGACCAAATTTATTGTTTTAGTTTCATACAATTTTTTGTTCTTTGATAAATGGAGATTGTCATTGTCTTCCGTTTGCATGCCAGAATTTAGCGGTTCATTGTAACCGTTATTTGGCTTGATATTTATCTGTTTAGATGCGTGGGTTCAAGGATATTAATATCCCGTTGCAACACCTCCCTGGGTGGCAACGTTCTGATGTTGCCGTGCCATGCAGTCAGATGTTTTGAGTTTGGTGTTTAGGTGGACAGGGTAACTAGCACTTTATTCAAAGCGAAACATGGGGGTTGTGCTTGCATATATATTTCTTAGAAAAATTGAGTGCATGCTAAAAAAATTCTCTCCCATTGCAACGCACGAGCATTTGTGCTAGTAAAAATAAAAGAGACGAGCTCCTGTTTGCATGTCGGTGGTCGACTTGCAACTAGAATAAAAATAAATAAAACGGTGAACCCAGTTAGGAGTACACTTGCAAGAAAGACCAAAATGGTTTGGGCCTAGATGCATGTCGGTGATCAACTTGCAGCTAGAACAAGAATAATAAAAAGACAGAAGGTTCTTACATGTTAGGTTTAGACTTGCAAACAAAAAATAAAAACAAGAAATGGGTCATTGCCCGTCATTGTACTGTTTAGAAACTTGGCCGGGTCGCCTCTACTCCCAAGACAAAGAGCAATGGGATAGAGAGAGCCAAGAGACAGAACCAACGAGCCAGCGGTCAACTCATCTCTTCAACTTATACAGACAACTCTTCTCTTCAACTACAACATAGCAAAAAAAGACGATGAAAAACAGCCCAAAAAAGAAAGACGCACGGTATGATGGGGTGTAAAATGAACAACAGACGAGCGACACTTGACGCGCGGGACAAAACAACCCCGATCAAAGAATTGCATACAATTTATAGGGAATGAACTGAAACTTAGATGAGCCATCACACTCATCTATATGAGTAGCAATTTTGATACATGATTTACTATTCCATGGACACGTTGCATAGATGAATACAAATCAAAACAATGAAAAAAATGCATGACCAATCATACGGTATATACACACACAAAGGAGGTGCCTGCACACATCATCTGATATATACACATATTATAGTGTCGCAAGGGGGAGAAAAGAAACGAAAAGAAGACAAAAAAATACCTCACAAACTACAACAACTGCAATGCATCGAGACAATACAACAATAGACAAAAAATGAAAAAAAATACAGAAATGAAAGGCATCTCACGCTAGCACACACATGGGCTAGCCCATGCTGGCACGCCGCATGCACATCCTGTGCGGGCTGCGTGAGCGCACGCTATAAATCGCCAGATCGTACAATCAAAGCGAACAAATCATCAGATGATATGTGCACGAATTTTGAAAACAAAACAAATCCAACAATGAGGAATTTATATGTGAGATAGCTATTTCACATCTAGATGTGAAATAGCAAATCCGCTTATGTTTAAGTTAAAGATTAGGAGTCAGAGATAGGATTGGTTTAAACCATGTACGACTTGTCCCCTACTCCAGGTCTCTCTCTAATATCGTACTCTATATATATTCCACACCTGGGTCAGATCAATACAACGACAATATTCATCCATCCTATAATTCTACATGGTATCAGAGCACCGAGCCAGATTCCACACATGCACATGGCGGACGTCTATCGAACCGATGCATCGAACCTGCATCAAGCTACCGATCTGCAACTACACCGACACCTCCCGTGCCGAACGACATCGAGCAGTACGACTACGCCAGGCTACGAGCCAACATACTTCTTTGACACGACACGACATTGACACCCCGTTGCCATGAGGGACGCCTCCAAGCAAAAAATCATCATCGACACGCCGCTGCAGTGTCAACACCGACACTTCATCGCCAAGGTCTTCATCAACGTGGTCTTCACCAACATCATCGTTGACACACCGCTCGCTGCCTCGTCCACAAGATGGACAACTAGCGTCCTCTGACAGATTTTTCTGCAAGATGCGACCTCGACGACGGCAATGACCGCGCCACGACGACGACATCGACCGCGTCATCCACGATGGCACGACTACATCGACATAGTGTCACTATAGTGACAACCCTACATGGCCACACGGTTCTGGCCAAATCGATGTGTGCTCGATGATCTTCCTCTGGTCTTGGCCAAACCGTTGGACTCATCGCCGACGGCACCCTCTCACATCCGCAAGGTGCATCGTCCACGACTGCAGCTCCATCATAACGCATTTTTTGCACCTCCGGCTTTGTGCGGCTTCATGATCCATGACGACCACACCATCGACCACAACTACCTCGACCACGGTTACATCACCATGATCGGCTACCTTGACATTGACATTAATGGCTACGTCTACAACAACACATCAGCAACCACTCCACTCAACAACGTCCACGTCATCACTAGCGTCCACGCCACTCCCGCTGTGACTGCGGGAGGGAATAGAGGAGAAGGCAGGAAGGCACCAAAAGGGGACGCAGTCACCGCCCTCGGCGCCGACCCATTAGAGGCGCAGTTGATGATGGTGTAGCGGAGAAGACGATGGAAGTACAAGAGTTCAAATTCAGTCGTTATTGTCCGCTTCATTCCCATTACGACTGAGGGGGAATGTTAGAAGTATAATTATGTTTAAGTTAGAGATTAGGAGTCAGGGATAGGATTGGTTTAAACCATGTACGACTTGTCCCCTACTCCAAGTCTCTCTCTCATATTGTACCCTATATATATTCCACACCTGGGTCAGATCAATACAACAAAAATATTCATCCATCCTATAATTTCTACAAGCGCATCTATTTCTGTATACCCACTGGTTTGCAGACCAAAAGGTTTGCACTCACGTAGCAGGATCCCTCGTGAGAGAAACAGCTGCTGCCGTCGCCGCCTAGGGTTCATCCCACGCCGTCACTGTCGCCTAGGATTCCTCCCGCGCTGCCATCTCCGCCTCCCTCCTTTCTTTTGTTTGGCAGCTACGTCGACAGCTAGTGGAGTAGGGGCCCGACCTCTTCGTTGTTTTCTTAGTGGTAAGGTGACGGCACAATGACATGCTAGAATAAGGTCTTCTTGGTCTCTTCATACCTGCGGTTGTCAATGAAAGGGCCTGTGTTTGGAGGGCTGCCCCTACTCACATATTTGTACACTACAAAAAAAGACACATCCGTGACATTTTGGGCCGAATGAATTTTTTCTGTCATACTTATGACACTTCTATGAAGATAACAGTGACAAAACCTAGTATCATTATAGATGTGGTGGGCTCCTACTTCTATGACAAAAAATCATGACAGAAAATGGGCTTTTCGTCCTGGGCAGGCCGGAGACGCAACTGCATGACATTCTTTGGGCCGTCCATGATGGAGAAAACCATGGTAGAAGCGAGGGCGCGGAAAATATCGGGGAGTTCCCGGTACGGTGGGTGGTCGGGGGCCGAGCGATGCGCGTTTCTCTCGTATGTACGCATGTGTGTGCGAGGCATTGCGCTCTAACTGAACCCGAGCGAGGCATTGGGCTCTAACTGAACCCAAGTGATTGCACTGCAGGCTACGCGTTATTGAACCCAAGCAATCGATCGATGGCTGTTAAATGAACCCGATCGAGCGATTCCTTCGCTACTGCTGCTAACTGAAGCCGACCGATGCTGCCTCTGGATGAACAGTGAGCGTTGTTGGGGGGTTTGGATGAACAGTTCCCGGTGGTGGTTGGATGAATAGGAACCCGTGGTAGTAGAGGCCCTTGCCGCTGGATGAACATTACCCTGATCAATCGAGCCGGTGGATGAACAGGACCCCGTGGAGGGCTGGATGAACAGGACCCGTGGAGGGCTGGTTGAACAGGACCCCATGGAGGGCTGGTTGAACAGTAGCCGGTGGAGGGCTGGTTGAACAGTAGCCGGTGGAGGGCTGGATGAACAGTAGCCCGTGGAGTGGTGGTTGAACAGGACCCCGTGGAGAGGGCTGGTTGAACAGTAGCCGATTGAGGATGGATGAACAGAAGCCCGTGGATGAACAATCGCAAGTGGAGGTTGGAGGAGGTCGACGGTGGATGAACAGTAGCCCGCGGAGGCTGGAGGAGGTCGGCGGTGGAGATAAACAGTATCCCATGGAGTCCCGTTTTGCGGTACGCCACACCCCTCCCGATGAACATGACCCCCGTTTCGACCGTAGCGCTCTAATACAAGTCTGTTTCCTCCGTTTTGTGGTACGCCACACCCCTCCCGGTCAACAGGACCCCGTTTCGACCGTAGAAGGTCCAACATAAGTCCGTTTCCTCCGTTTTGCGGTACGCCAGACCCCTCCCGGTGAACAGGATCCCGTTTCGACCGTGGCCGGTAGAACACCAGGCCGTTTCCTCCGTTTTGTGACACGCTAGGCCTCGTTTCCATCGGCTGTTCCATCCAAGCCGGTTGGCTCCCGATGAACAACACTCGTCCCATTGCCTCCTGATGAACACAAGCATTCCGTTGCCTCCCCATGAACACGAGACGACGCAGTTTCTCCGTTCCGACCCAGCCATGTACACGCGCCCTGGCCGTACATATGCGCGAGTAGGCGTTAGAGACCCCGCCCATATGTACGTACGTGGCCGTATTTTCTTTCTTGCACCCTATCCGCTGTACGTACGTGTACATGCTACGTGCACGCCTCTACTATGACATGTGCCCTTCCTTGCACGGCCACAGTTCATCGCTGCAGCCTGCAGACAGACGATCGACCAGTATGTACGTACACGTTCGCGACCAGAACGACAACGATACGTACGCTTCGACGCTGTGGGTCCCGACTGTCAGGCATTTCCTTGCGTGCGAAGATGTAGCTGGTGGGTCCTAGCAGTTAGTGGCAAATCATTTTTTCCCGTAATATGGACGCACTGATACGTCTCCAACGTATCGATAATTTATGAAGTATTCATGCCAAGTTTACAATAGTTTTTATATGATTTTTGTATGATTTGATTAGATCTAACCCGGACTGACGCTGTTTTCAGCAGAACTATCGTGGTGTTGTTTTTGTGCAGAAATAAAAGTTCTCGGAATGCGATGAAAATCAACGGAGAATTTTTCTGGAAACTATAAAAAATACTGGAACAGAAATCTACCGGAGGGGAGCCCCGTGGGCCCCACGAGGGTGGGGGGCGCGCCCCTATGCTTCGTGGACTACCCGTGGGCCCCCCTGACTTGTTCTCGACGCCAACCACTCCTATAAATACCCAAACCTCCAGAAATTAACCTATATCAAAAGTTCCATCACCGCAAGCCCCTATAGCCACGAGAAATCAATCTAGGCCCTCTCTGGCACCCTGCCAGAGGGGGCCATCATCACCGGAGGCTATGGAGGAGGATCGCAGAGGGGCCGTCATCGCCATGAAGGCCAAGATCCAGAGCGAGAACCTCTCCCCATCCAGGGGGAGTCCATGGAGGAGGAAGCACAAAGGGGAGAACCTCTCGTCCTCTTTCTTGGTGGCGCCGGAGTGCCATCGGGAGGGGAATCATCGCCGCGGAGATCGTCTTCATCACCATCACCATCATCATCACCATCCTCATCTCTTTTACGTGGTCCACTCTCCCGCACCCCGCTGTAATCCCTACTTGAACATGGTGCTTTATGCCACATATTATGATCCAATGATGTGTTGCTATCCTATGATGTTTTGAGTAGATATCCTTTGTCTTCGGGTTGATTGTTGATCTAGATAGGCATGAGTTGTATGTTTTATTTTGGTGCTGTCCTATTGTGCCCTCTGTGTCGCGCAAGCATGAGGGATTCCCGCAGTAGGGTGTTGCAATACGTTCATGATTCGCTTATAGTGGGTTGCTTGAGTGACAGAAGCATAAACCCGAGTAAGGGGGTTGTTGCGTATGGGATAAAGGGGACTTGATGCTTTCATGCTATGGTTGGGTTTTACCTTAATGATCTTTAGTAGTTGCGGATGCTTGCTAGAGTTCCAATCATAAGTGCATATGATCCAAGAAGAGAATGTATGTTAGCTTATGCTCCCTCATATGAAATTGCAATGACGACCACCGGTCTTGTTAACGATTGCCTAGGATAATTCCGCACACCAACCCATCATTATTCCACACTCACTATAATATTTAGTAATATATTATAAATTTACGATAACAACACCTACTTTTATATTTTAGCTCTCCGATATCATGCAAAGGTATCCTCTTCATACCCACAACATAGTTTTATTTCTCGTTTCTAGTTGGAAGCAAACGTTCGGTGTAGATAGAGTCGTATCAGTGGCAGATAGGACTTGAGAGAATATTAATATTACCTTCAGCTCCTTGTGGGTTCGACACTCCATACTTATCACTTCCACCTTTGGGAATTGCTACGATGATTCCCTGCACTTGGGGATTATCAAGCTCTTTTCTGGCGCCGTTGCCGGGGAGCAATTGCGTGGGGTTGATATTCTCGTGTGTGCTTGTTTGCTTTCTTCACTAAGTAGATTTTGTTTTTCCTTTTTGTTTCTGTTTATTTGTGGGTGAAATATACAAAAAAATTAAAATAATGGAAATACAAAAAAATTACTCGCCACTCATACCTAAAAAGTTTTTCAATAAGAGAAGTGATTGAAAGGTTATGCATTGGAGAAGTGAGGGTCGACCATGAACACTTGTGTTCATGCTCATGGAAACAATGTAAAAAATTTCATGGAATCTTCTCTTAAAATAATTATCCCCTTGTATATATCCATTGTATAATAAAAATAATGTGCCAAGCTTCGGTTTTAGGATGATTAGATTGCTTGTTTACTATGTGCAGTAAAAAACAGAAACTTTGTCTATAGCGCGTGATTTTACATTTTTTACTAGAAAGTAAAATGGGTCTGAAATTTTTTGCGCATTACTTCTGTACAATTTTTTTAAATTGTCATATTTTTTGGAATTTTTTGGAGTTACAGAAGTAGACTAAACTTCCAGATTACTACAGACTGTCCTGTTTTTGACAGATTCTTTTTTCTATGTGTTGATCGCTTATTTTGATGAATCTATGAGTAGTATCGGGGGGTATGAACCATGGTGAAGTTGGAATACAGTATGTATAGTTCTAATATGAAATTGGAATGAGTTTGCAACAGTACCTAAAGGTAGTGATTTGCTTTATTATACTAACAGATCTCACAAAGTTTTCGTTAAAGTTTTGTGTGGATGAAGTGTTCGAAGAACGAGGAGTTACCGATGTGAGAAGAATAAAGAGAGGCAAGAGCTCAAGCTTGGGGATGCCCAAGGCACCCCAAGTTAATATTCTATGGATACTCAAGCATCTAAGCTTGGGGATGCCCCGGATGGCATCCCATCTTTCTTCTTCAAAAATTCTCGGTATACCTCGGTTTTTGTTTTGTTCACATGATTTGTGTCCTTTGTGTTTTTTGTTTTTCCTTTAAGAACTATGCTAGTATGAGATAGCCATTTATTGATTTATAGAACACTTCATGTGCTTCACTTATATCTTTTAAGTATGATCTTATAGAATTGCTCTCTGTGCTTCACTTAAATCTTTTGAGTATGGTTTTATAGAATGCTTCGTGTGCTTCACTTATATATTTTGAGCTTGGATATTGGTTAGTCTATATTAATTGTAGGATGCTCCATGAACTTCACTTATATCTTTTGGAGTATGAATAGTACTATCATCTAAAGTGTATTTAGAAGAAGGTTGCTCCTACTATTCTGAATGAGAAGAATTTTGCTTATGTGAAGACTAGTAAAATGTGTATGCCTGTAGATCATGAACAGAATCCTTTATGTGCTGGTTATATTGTTGAACTCATTCATTATGCTACTGAAAATTATTATGAGGGAGGAATACATGCTTGTAGGAGTTGCAATAATATCAAGTTTCCTCTCTATGTGCTTAAAGTTTTGAAGTTATACTTGTTTTGCCTTCCTATGCTAGTTGATTCTTGTTCCCATAAATTGTGTTCTCACAAAATCCCTAGGCATAGGAAGTGGGTTAGGTTCGAATGTGCTAGTCATATTTTTCATGATGCTCTCTTTATGATTCAATTCTTATCTTTTATGTGAGCATCATTGAAATCATCATGCCTAGCTACAAGGCATTAAAGAAAAGCGCTTGTTGGGAGACAACCCAATATTTACCCTTACTGTTGTTGTGTGTTCTCATGATTAAGCTACTGTATTAATCATGTATTATAGCTTTTTTCAATAAAATGCCAAGTAAGACCTTTGGGAAGACTTGGGTGAAAGTTAATGTGATCTTGCTGTAAAAAACAGAAACTTTGAGCTCACGAAATTAGCTGTCATTTTTTTACAGAAGAGTGCGATTGAGTTGATTCTATTTTCAGAAGATTAATAGACAAATTCCTCACATCCACCAATTTATTTCATAATTTTTGGAGTAGCAGAATTATGGTTGGTGTTCATATCATTATAGACTGTTCTGTTTCTGACAGATTCTGTTTTCATTGCATAGTTTGCTTGTTTTCTAGTTTCTATGGCTTATATTTCTCAATATAGATTGTTGAAATGATATGGTAAAGTAGGCATTGTGTGAGAAAAATTATGAATCTTGTCTTTGACAGTACCAAAGTGAATGGTTTACTCTTTATCATACTAACCTATCTCACGAAGTTCCATTAAGTTTTGTGTGATTGAAGTTTTCAAGCTTTGGGTGAGATATCGATATGAGGAGAATAAGGAGTGGAAAGACCTAAGCTTGGGGATTCCCAAGGCACCCCAAGGTAATATTCAAGGAAGACTCAAGCGCCTAAGCTTGGGGATGCCCCGGAAGTCATCCCCTCTTTCGTCTTCAAAACTATCGGTATACCTTACTCGGAGCTATATTTTTATTCGTCATGTGATATGTGTTTTGCTTGGAGCGTATTTTCAATTTTACTTGATGTTTGAATAAAATCATTGGATCTAAAATTTGAATTAAAAAGAATCCTCCCATGGCTAGTTAATTATTTGACTACTCAGTGTTCTTCACTTATATCTTTTTGAAGTAGTTTGTCATTTACTCACGTGCTTCACATATATCCTATGAGTAAATGGTTGAATGAATTGAATATCATAAATCTAAATTTATATATGTTTCATATGCTTACAACATGGGGAGTAATGACTTCACACATAATAAGTATATGTAGTAAACTTATTGGAAGTTAGCAAACGCAGAATTGGTCACTTGAACAATTCATGAAAGAATATTGAAGGAAGAGAGATTTCTCATATAAATATACTAATATTGGACATATTTTGTAATTGTGAGCACTCATTAAAATATGACATGCTAAAAAGTTGATGTTGGACAGGGAAGACAACTTAATGGGTTATGTTTTCCTATATTCAAAATGTTATATTGTCTTGGATCATCCAACATGTTGAGCTTGCCTTTCCCCCTCATGCTAGCCAAATTCTTTGCACCAAGTAGAAATACTACTTGTGCTTCTGAATATCCTTAAACCCAGTTTTTCTATGAGAGTCCACCATATCTTCCTATGGATTGAGTAAGATCCTTCCAGTAAGTTGTCATTGTTGCAAGCAATAAAAATTGCTCTCTAAATATGTATGATCTATTAGTATGGAGAAAATAAGCTTTATACGATCTTGTGATGTGGAAGAAATAAAAGCGACAGACTGCATAATAAAGGTCCATATCACAAGTGGCAATATAAAGTGACATTCTTTTGCACTAAGATTTCGTGCATCCAACCATAAAAACACATGACAACCTCTGCTTCCCTCTGTGAAGGGCCTATCTTTTATTTTTGTCCTATACTTTATACAAGAGTCATGGTGGTCATCACCTTTCCTTTTTACACTTTTTCCTTTGGCAAGCACTTTGTGTTGGAGCGATCCGGATATATATATATATATATATATATATATATATATATATATATATATCACTTGGATGTAAGTTTTCATAAATTATTATTGTTGACATTACCCTTGAGGTAAAAGGTTGGGAGGCGAAACTATAAGCCCCTTCTTTTTCTGTGTCCGATTAAAATTTTGAACCCATAAATATCACATGAGTGTAAGCAATTGTGAAATATTAAATGATAGTTGAGTATGTGGAGTTTGCTGAATCAAAGCTCTTACATAGACCCTTCCCGAAAATAAGATGAATTGCAATTGTTTGACGACTAAGAGCACGGTTTGTTAGTTTTCAAGAAAGTTTATGATCTATAATTTAACATGTGAATAGCTTGTTACTTGATCATGAGAAGTTTTATGAGTTGAGCTGCTGTTATGATATATAATGATGCTATAAAAAGTAATTGAAATTATCATTGATCAAATTTAAGCACTTGCTAGCATTCACACTTCATAAATTATTTCTTTTACCATTTACCTACTCGAGGAAGAGCAGGAATAAAGCTTGGGGATGCTGATACGTCTCCAACGTATCGTTAATTTATGAAGTATTCATGCCAAGTTCACAATTGTTTTATATGATTTTGGTATGATTTGAATAAAACTAACCCGGACTGACGCTGTTTTCAGCAGAACTACCATGGTGTTATTTTTGTGCAGAAATAAAAGTTCTCGGAATGCGATAAAAATCAACGGAGATTTTTTTTGGAAAATATAAAAAATACTGGAACAAAAATCAACCGGAGAGGAGTATCATGGGCCCCATGAGGGTGGGGGCGCCCCCCTGTGACTCATGGACTACCCATGGGGCCCCCTGATTTATTCTCGAGGCCAACGTCTCCTATAAATACCCAAACCTCCAGAAATTAACCTAGATCGGAAGTTCCGCCGCCGCAAGCCTCTGTAGCCACGAGAAATCAATCTAGGCCCTCTTTGGCACCCTGCCGGAGGGGGCCATCATCACCGGAGGCTATGGAGGAGGATCTTGGAGGGGCCATCATCGTCATGAAGGCCAAGATCGAGAGGGAGAACCTCTCCCCATCCTAGGGTGAGGCCATGGAGGAGGAAGCACAAGGGGGAGAACCTCCCCTCCTCTCTCTCTGTGGCGCCGGAGTGCCATCGGGAGGGGAATCATCACCGCGGTGATCATCTTCATCAACATCACCATCATCATCACCATCCTCGTCTCTTTTACACGGTCCACTCTCCCACACCCCGCTGTAATCCCTACTTGAACATGGTTCTTTATGCCACATATTATGATCCAATGATGTGTTGCTATCCTATGATGTTTTGAGTAGATATCCTTTGTCTTTGGGTTGATTGTTGATCTAGATTGGTATGAGTTGTATGTTTTATTTTGGTGCTGTCCTATTCTGCCCTTCCTGTCGCCCAAGCGTGAGGGATTCCCGCTGTAGGGTGTTGAAATACGTTCATGATTCGCTTATAGTGGGTTGCTTGAGTGACAGATGCATAAACCCGAGTAAGGGGGTTGTTGCATATGGGATAAAGGGGACTTGATGCTTTAATGCTATGGTTGGGTTTTCCCTTAATGATCTTTAGTAGTTGCGGATGCTTGCTAGAGTTCCAATCATAAGTGCATATGATCCAACAAGAGAAAGTATGTTAGCTTATGCCTCTCCCTCATATGAAATTGCAATGACGACCACCGGTCTTGTTAACGATTGCCTAGGATAATTCCGCACACCGACCCATCATTATTCCACACTCGCTATTTATAATATTTAGTAATATATTCTACATCTATGATAACAGCACCTTCCGATGTATTCGTGAACATTTTGTGCAGTTCCCATTGAAATCAAGCTGAGCACCCCTGTTTGCATAAATACAAAAAAGTGATTAGTATAAAGCAAACTGTACTATGAATTGATAGTTTAAACAGTCAACCTACATGATCCATGTAGAGCACACATTTAAAAATTGGGACTCACCGGAAGGAATCGTAAAACAACATTGTACTGGCCATCACAACAACAAAGATGGAGATCCGTGAGTCCTTATGAGCTGAAGTTAGTTTGTTCTTGTGGGCAATAATGTAACCATCCTTCAACTGCTCCCTTCTTATGAAGAGAGGCTTGGCTTCTTTATCCTGGCATAATCGGAACTACGCACTTCACGTACTCCATATTCTTCTTCAGAGGAGGATGATCCTGTTGTGCAAAGACAAGAGAACAACTAAATTCTAGCATCCCTGTTTGCTCGAAGAAAGGAAAGGAAATATTTAAAACAACACAGATGAAGCACTTCTCAAGGACAATACCACTTTCTCATGACAGTATCTAAACAGTAACACAACACCAATAGAGATGACAAAGCTCAGTCATATGGATGAAATCCGTGGGCGAGTACCAACCTTTATCAGGAGGTTATTGTGTAGTTGCAGATGCTTGCTAGAGTTCCAATCATAAGTGCATATGATCCAAGAAGAGAAAGTATGTTAGCTTGAGCCTCTCCCTCATATGAAATTGCAATGACGACCACCGGTCTTGTTAACGATTGCCTAGGATAATTCCGCACACCGACCCATCATTATTCCACACTCGCTATTTATAATATTTAGTAATATATTCTAACTTTATGATAACAACACCTACTTTTATTATTTAGCTCTCCGATATCATGCAAAGTTATCCTCTTCATACCCACAACGTAGTTTTATTTCTCGTTTCTAGTTCGAAGCAAATGTTCGGTGTATGTAGAGTCGTATCAGTGGCAGATAGGAGTTGAGAGAATATTGATCTTACCCTTAGCTCCATGTGGGTTCGACACTCCATACTTATCACTTCCACCTTTGGGAATTGCTATGATGATTCCCTGTACTTGGGGATTATCACGCACTTCCTTGCGTGCGAAGATATAGTTGGTGGGTCCCAGCAGTCAGGGGGGGAATGTTTTTTTGCAAAATACGGTGGCCCATCTGGTGGGTCCCAGCTATCAGGTGGAGGAATCATTATTTTTCACATAATAAGGAGGCACTTCCTTGCTGCGACTATGGACCCAACTGTCAGCCTCTCCACGTACAGTACTCTTCCGATGGAAGTCTGTCGTAGACCACATTGACCACGCCGCATCGAGAGCACCATGGCGGTGGGCGACGGTGAGGCCTAGGAAGGGGACGATGCGGAGCTGCGGAAGACGCGTGTGACACCCACGATGCGGCTATATCTCCCACGTGTCAGAGCACGACTTAGAGGCATAACCGCATTGTAGGCATGTCGCAAGAGGGGTAATATTTACACATCCCATGTACTGAATAAGAAAGGGATACATAGTTGGATTACAATCGCCACTTCACACAATAACATTAATATAGCATTACAACAACCAGAATACAATCAAGGTACTACTACGGAACCAAAAGGAAAGACAACCCCTAATGCAATAGATCCCCGATCGCCCCGACTAGGCTCCACTACCGATCAACTGGAAACGAAACAACACAAGGAACGAGATCTTCATCGAGCTCCTCCTTGAGCTCGGTTGCATCACCTACACGGTATCATCGGCACCTGCAAAGTTGTTTTGGAAGTAATCTGTGAGTCACGGGGACTCAGCAATCTCACACCCTCGCGATCAAGATTATTTAAGCTTATGGGTAGGGAAAAGGTATGAGGTGGAGCTGCAGCAAGCACTAGCATATATGGTGGCTAACATACACAAATGAGAGCGAGAAGAGAAGGCAAAGCACGTTCGTGAATCTATGATCAAGAAGTGATCCAAGTCTACTTACGTTCAAGCATAACTCCAACACCGTGTTCACTTCCCGGACTCCGCCGGAAAGAGACCATCACGGCTACACACGCTATTGATGCATTTTAATTATGTTAAGTGTCAAGTTCTCTACAACCGGACATTAACAAATTCCCATCTGCCCATAACCGCGGGCACGGCTTTTGAAAGTTCAAAACCCTGCAAGGGTGTCCCAACTTAGCCCATCACAAGCTCTCACGGTCAACGAAGGATATTCCTTCTCCTAGGAAGACCCGATCAGGCTCGGAAGCCCGGTTACAAGACATTTTGACAATGGTAAAACAAGACCAGCGAAGCCACCCAGATGTGTCGACAAATCCCGATAGGAGCTGCACATATCTCGTTCTCAGGGCACACCGGATGAGCAAGACGTCGGGTTGGCATAAACCCTGGTTGCCCAGGGGCGCCGAACATCGCTCAGGTTGGACCAACACTTAGAGAAGCACTGGCCCGGGGGGGTTAAAATAAAGATGACCCTTGAGTCTGTAGAACCCAAGGGGAAAAGGCTAGGTGGAAAATGGTAAAACCAAGGTTGGGCCTTGCTGGAGGAGTTTTATTCAAGGCGAACTGTCAAGGGGCTCCCATTATAACCCAACCGTGTAAGGAACGCAAAATCAAGGAACATAACACCGGTATGACGGAAACTAGGGCGGCAAGAGTGGAACAAAAACCAGGCATAAGGCTGAGCCTTCCACACTTTACCAAGTATATAGATGCATTAATTAAAATAAGAGATATTGTGATATCCCAACAAAAATCATGTTCCAACAAGGAACAAACTCCATCTTCACCTGCAACAAGCAACGCTATAAGAGGGGCTGAGTAAAGTGGTAACATAGCCAAACAATGGTTTGCTAGGACAAGGTGGGTTAGAGGTTTGACATGGCAATATGGGAGGCATGATATAGCAAGTGCTAGGTATCGTAGCATAGGCATAGCAATAGAGCGAGCAACTAGCAAGCAAAGATAGAAGTGATTTCGAGGGTATGGTCATCTTGCCTGCAAAGTTCTCCGAGAAGACGAAAAGCTTGATCCTCATAAACGAACTCAATGGGTACCACGAACACGAACTCGTCTCCCGGCTCTACCCAAGGCAAGAACACAAGCAAAGGAAACAACAATCAACCACGGTGCAATGCGCAAGCAACATGGTGCAAAACATGGCATGATATGCGGGATGTTAAATGCAATGTATATGCGAGCTTCGAAAGGAAAAGATTGAATCAGGCCTCAATTTAGCAAACCAAGAGTGCCACTGGAAAGATGAGTTGATTTCGATCGAAATCAATATAAAGATCACTGGAATCGGATGCACAGTTTGCAAATGGCAAACAAAACAATAATGGCACGAATCTGCGATTAACAACACGATGCTATCTAAAATGCAACAAGAAACTAAGCTACTGCACTCCAACATAGTAACAAATCACATGGCAGTGATATACTCAAGATGCTTGACAAAATATGAACACTGAGCTATGGCTAAATCACACAAGAGCATGTTCAAACAAGCATGGCAAAAGTGCAAAAGATAACAGCATCTCAGACTTAGTGAAAATTACATGTCAGGAATTAACATCAGGAAGCAATGTTTAGAGCAAGATAACAACATGCTACAGGAACATATCATGGCAAAGCAAGGCATGTCATGAAACTACTCAAAGCATATAACAAAAGTCCCTTACTGACCATAAGCCAAAAGGGATTAGAAGATACAATGGCAACCATGTGAACATAGCAAGTTTTGTTAACAGATTCAGACTTGGCAGAAAACTGGGCATGGCATAAAAAGAATTATGTAGGCATGTTTGCGAGCTCGATGCACTCAACAGAAGGCATTGCATGACAAACTAAGCATACTACCAACAAGAAGACATGATGAAGAAGCTAAACATGTCAAGAACAATCTCATAGCATGCATGGATCAACTACACCAACCTTGGCAAAATTGATTAAGATGTAAACAATCTGCCAGGAACATTTTATAGCAAAAGTAGAGCAAGATTGAGTCATGCTAGGGTACTCCATAATTTCAATAAAAGACATGGATGGATAGAGCATAACAATATCTCAAAATCATACTTACTGAACATGCTCAAAAGAGGCATGGATCACTCTGTAGCAACAAGAATACATGGCATAAAAATATCAGCAGGAAAAGGACTTAGTGAAACTCTAAGTCCCTGAAATCAGCAACATCACGATAGCTACTTTGCATGCTTGAGTGTAGCAACCCGACCCGAATGGGTCAAGTCTCTGTGCTTAAGTGTCATCCCTGGATCGGTATGCTGACACACACAGTACTCGAGGATTTATAATAGAGGTAAATCACATGTAAAAGTAACGTAAATACTATTACCTCAAATCCAAAATAGCGGAAGTAACAAGGTTGTGGATTCCCATCAACACCAACGGCAAAGTTGAGTGTAGAATCGTAACCCTAATGTATCACTTACTCGTTGTAAGATAATCCTGCAACATGAGACATTGCAGCCACAGAGGATCAGTACATTGAATGTACTGGCAAATGCACACCATAGAGAATGATGAATAAAAGCTATCACTACATGCATATTTGGCTGGTGGAAAAGCTCTATGATTATAAGGTTTTTGTGAAAAGCCAATTTTTCCCTACTGCAAAGAAATACATTTTAATTAACTATCATGGTGGTTGTTGAACATTGAGAATGGTTGACAGCATTCTCAATCCCAATTAAGCATCATCATTAAAACCCAACAATATTCATTTAAAGTAACGTGATGAGATCAACAGGATAATCCAAGAACTAGATACTCAAGATGTCCATAACCGGGGACACGGCTAATCATGATTAGTTTATACACTCTACAGAGGTTTGCGCACTTTTCCCCACAAGACTCGATCGCCTCCGTTGGATTTCTCGCACTACATGGTGTTTGAGAAACGGATGATCGAGACACAGTCTTTCAGAAGCGCTAGCACCTTACGATGGATAGACCGGTACACCTACTTTCCCCTACATCTGCTAGTCTACCCTGTAAGAGTTTGCACGACTTAATCAACTATGCCAGAGCCCATAATGGCTTGTGGCTGCACACGGAAGTTTCTAGTTTGAAAAATCTCATGATCCCTTTGAGCCTGGGTGGCGGTCCAAAAGAAAACAGGCAAGTCCTGGATTACCCAGGTGCCTAGACAGGCAATCCTAGAATAACCAGGTGCCTCAATCCACCCAGATGTGTGTTTAAGTTGCCACCTTAAGTAAACCATTAATTAACAATCTCACATCTGTCATGGATACTCTCAAAACCCAATCCACGTCTACTAGCATAGCATGGCATAATAAGCAAACGTAGAAGTAACTCCCAAAGGATTGATAATAAACAGGTAATAGGTACTACCTCATCTACATCCCATCCCACAGTTTAATTAGATCCTAATCATGCAATGTGTGAAGATTGATCTAATGCAAAAAAACTGGGTATGGAAGGGGATATGATCAAAGTGTGAACTTGCCTGCAATGTTGATGAAGATGATTCGCACTCAAAACTCTTGATAGATCTACTCGCCACACTCCGGTCAATCTATCATAAGCAAGCAATAGTAACCACACATAAGCAATCACTCAAAAGATCAGAAAGAACGAAGAAGACGATTCGGAAACATCAAAACCAAGCAAATAACTCTTGCAACATAACACAATTTCTAACAGTACCAAAATTATGTGAATTTGGCCTTATTAGAATGTTTAGGTCAAGAGCTTCGATTTGCAAAAAGAATCAACTCAAACGGAGCTACGAAACTCAAGTTATGATCAAACGAAGTTTGAATTCAAATCTGATCTAATTCAAATTTTAAACTTTTCAAAAACATGTTTGGGTTGGATTACTGGATAGAGGAGATCATTACAAAGACGTGGGCGTTGGTTTCGTTGGATTTGGACTAACGAGTAAAAAGTTATAGTCATTTGAAAACCAGGGGCTGATCTGTAAAGAAAATATTCACGTATGGGTCCCTGGACTGAGAACTAAAGAAATAAAAAAAGAGAAATCTAAAAAGTGAACATTCGTTACCGAACGCTAACTAACGAATTTGCTCGCTACGAAGAGGTAAACAGCGAGCGTTCGCTATTTAACAATTCCGGTTCAGAAAAAAAAACGACTAGATCTAATCCTAGCCATTGACCCTAGATCTAACGGACGAGGGAGGAGCCGGGCTTACCGCGGCAGTGGGCGTCCGCGTCGCCGGAGAAGATGGCAGCGGCGGCGTCGGCTTCGAGCGGGCGGCGGCTCTGGGGCTCAACGGCGCCGACGAAGTAGATGGGGAGGAGCGGCTCGGCGAGGCGAGTCCGAAGGGGGTGGTGGCGTCGGGCGTAGGCGGCGGTGGAATGAGGCGCGACGGCGGCGGATCTCGTCGGAGTTCGGACTCCGGCGAGGTTTGTGCGAGGCTGCGGGAGGCGATGGCGGCTCCGGTTGGAGGAAAAAGAGGCCGGGGTCCGGGGCGGCGAGATGCGTGGAGGAGGGGGCAGGGGAGGAGGAGTCCGGCGGGGAGACGTGTGACACCCCCACTTAATCGTACACTAATGAGACACGCAAACGTGTACGATCAAGATCGGGGACTCACGGGAAGATATCACAACACAACTCTACAAATAAAATAAGTCATACAAGCATCATAATACAAGCCAGGGGCCTCGAGGGCTCGAATACAAGTGCTCGATCATAGACGAGTCAGCGGAAGCAACAATATCTGAGTACAGACATAAGTTAAACAGTTTGAATTAAGAAGGCTAGCACAAACTGGGATACAGATCGAAAGAGGCGCAGGCCTCCTTCCTGGGATCCTCCTAAACTACTCATGGTCGTCGTCAGCAGCCTGCACGTAGTAGTAGGCACCTCCAGTGTAGTAGGAATCATCGTCGATGGTGGCGTCTGGCTCCAGGGCTCCAGCATCTGGTTGCGACAACCAGGTAGAAGGGAAAGGGAAAAGAGGGAGAAAAGCAACCATGAGTACTCATCCAAAGTACTCGCAAGCAAGGAGCTACACTACATATCGATGGACTGAACTGCAGAATGCCAGAATAAAAGGGGGATAGCTAATCCTGTCGAAGACTACGCTTCTGGCAGCCTCCGTCTTGCAGCATGTAGAAGAGAGTAGATTGAAGTCCTCCAAGTAGCATCTCCAAGTAGCATCTCCAGTCGCATCGCATAGCATAATCCTACCCGGCGATCCTCCCCTCGTCGCCCTGTGGAAAAGCGATCACCGGCTTGTCTGTGGAACTTGGAAGGGTGTGTTTTATTAAGTATCCGATTCTAGTTGTCATAAGGTCAAGGTACAACTCCAAGTCGTCCTGTTACCGAAGATCACGGCTATTCGAATAGATTAACTTCCCTGCAGGGGTGCACCAACTTACCCAACACGCTTGATCCCATTTGGCCGGACACACTTCCCTGGGTCATGCCCGGCTGCGGAAGATCAACATGTCGCAGCCCCACCTAGGCTCAACAGAGAGGTCAGCACGCCGGTCTAAACCTAGGCGCCCAGGGGTCTGGGCCCATCACCCTGAACACACCTGCACGTTGCGAGGGCGGCCGAAAGCAGACCTAGCCTAGTGGCGTTCCAGTCCAATTTGGCGCGCGCCACTCAGTCGCTGGCGTCACGAAGTGCTTCGGCTGATACCACGACGCCGAGTGCCCATATCTTTCCCACGTAGTTGGTTAGTGCGTATAGGCTCATAGCCAACTCAGATCAAATACCAAGATCTCGTTAAGCGTGTTAAATATCCGCGAATGCCGAACAGGGCCAGGCCCACCTCTCTCCTAGGCGGTGTCAACCTGCCCTGTCGCTCCGCCACAAAGATCCACTCGCAGGTGCTCCACCAGCCGACCCGTCTTTGGTCACCACATGTATCATGTATAACGTATATAGTATATACCCATGATCACCTCCCGAGTGATCACGGCCCGATAGTATAGCACAGTAGACGGACAAGAATGTAGGGCCATAGATTAAAATACTAGCATCCTATACTAAACATATAGGATTGCAGGTAAAGGTAACAACAGTAGTAACAAGGACATGCTATGCATCAGGATAGGTATAACAAAAAGCAGTAACATGCTACACTACTCTAATGCAAGCAGTATAGAGTAGAATAGCCGATATCTGGTGATCAAGTGGGGGGGCTTGCCTGGTTGCTCTGGCAAGAGAGAGGGGTCGTCAACTCCGTAGTCGAACTGGGCAGCAGCACGTCATTCTCGTAGTCTACCGGAGAGAAGAGGGGGAAGAAACAATGAATACCATGTAAACAGATGCATATCGATGCATGACAAGACAAGTAATGATGCTAGGGGTGCCCTAACATGGTATGAGGTGGTACTGGTTAAGGGGGGAAACATCCGGGAAAGTATTCCCGGTGTTCCGTGTTTTCTGACAGATGAACCGGAGGGGGAAAGTTGCGGGTTTGATATGTTAGGGGAGTGTGGTGGACGAACGGGCTGCGTTTCCGGGTTCGTCTCGTTGTTTTGAGCAACTTTCATGTTGAAAATATTTTAATCCGGGTTACGGATTAAAAGATATGATTTTCTAAAGATTTTATTAATTTCCGGAATTCAATTAATTATTTAATCCAACATTATCTAGAATAGTAAATGATGACGTCAGCATGACATCAGAGTGATGTCAGCAGTCAACGTTGACCATTGACCTGGTCAACCTAACGTGTGGGTCCAGTGGGACCCACCTGTCATTCTCTTGTTTAGGTTAATTACAGATTAGTTAATTTAATTAGTGATTAGGTTAATCTAATCAGGATTAATTAATTAATTAATTACTTAAATGATTACTTAATTAATTAATTAATTAATATTTTAATTATTTTAGTTATTATTTATTTATTTAATATATATTTTTATTTTTATTTTTTTTCTAAAACGTTCCAGGGCGGGCCCCCACTGTCATTGGCCCACAGGGGGCCTTAATGGGTGTGGGCGCATGGGCGCATGGGTGCAAGGGGCTACGGGGCGCTCGTTAGCGAACGAGCCCCTGACCCAGCGCAGAAGGGTGCCGGCCAGGGAAGACGCCGACCGTAGCGGCCGGAGCCGGGGCGTCGACGGAGAGGGGCGGGGGAGCACGGGGCCACCGCAGCAGCGGGGCACCGGCTGAGGCGGCGAACGGCGCGGGACGGGG
>NC_057812.1:504005860-504006098 GCF_018294505.1 Triticum aestivum | reverse complement strand
AGGAGGACGAGGAGGCGGCGTTCGGCGGCGACGAGGCCTGGCGGCGACGGTGGTCTCCTCCCTCGATCCCGATCCAATCGGGGGAGAGGGGGAGAGATATTTTCGGAAGGGGGGAAAGTGTCGGTGGGGGATGCGGGCTGGACCGAGTGGGGAGTGGGGGGAGGCATATGGGGGTGCGGGGTGGGCCGGCCTGGCCGGCCTGGTGGCCAGCTGGGCCGGTTGGCCCAACGGGTGGGGG
>NC_057812.1:503998640-504005809 GCF_018294505.1 Triticum aestivum | reverse complement strand
CGAGAGGGGGGGAAAGTGTCGGTGTGGGATGCGGGCTGGACCGAGTGGGGAGTGGGGGGGGGGAGGCATATGGGGGTGCGGGGTGGGCCGGCCTGGCCGGCCTAGTGGCCAGCTGGGCCGATTGGCCCAATGGGTGGGGGTTTCTCTTTTGTATTTTCTTTTTTTTTAATTATTTTCTTTTCTGTTTTAACTCATTTTAAATTACTTAGACATTTTATAAAAATGTGTTTACTATACCATATTTATCTATGTAATATTTAGTACAACCCGAACATTTTTATTTTAATGTTTGAAAATCTTTATTATTTACCAAACTTTGAATTTGAATTTTGGACCGGTTTTGATCTAACAATAGACTAGCAGCAGTAACCGTGGTGACGTGGCACCATTAGCGTGGGACCACTGTAGCTTAATTATCCGGGCGTCACAATTCTCCTCCACTACAAGAAATCTCGTCCCGAGATTTAAGAGGTAGTGAAAGGGGGGAAGGTTTGGTAACGAATCTAGCGGGTCTTCTCATCCTGGCTTGCTCTTCTCGAAGAGATCAATCCATTACGTTGATGTCTTCATTTTTCTGCTTCAGGTCATCACGATGAAGTCGTCATCCTTCCTTCAGGATCTCCATCATACTTACAAAAGAATAAGGGGGGTATTCCAGGAGAACGAACCGCTACAAGGTTGACTATCTGGTCGATAACACCGGGGAAGGTGGCAGAACGTAACTCTCGAATTGAAACTTAAGAAAATATCGAGAGCAAGGTAATGAGGTTTCATGGGAAGTTTCGAGCGAGCAGGCAACCGTTCGATGCCTGAAACAGGGCGTGAAAGGGGCTCAAAGCGATCGGGAATAAGTATTGTGTCCGGTAACAGATTTGATGATCCCTCGGAAGATGGCTCGTGAATTACATACGAGGCCACACGCGAGGAACGACCTTGGGAACAGGGGGGTGCAGGAGAGTCAGGTTTCAATCCAGTGGACCTGTGGGTTATGGGCCCACCATGTGGGTTGAAAGTAGGAAGGGTGGTGACATCTTGCACAGCCGCGACAGGGAGGCATGTCAGTGAATAGCTTGCCAGCTATGTTGGCAACAACGTTGGTTCCAAGGGCGAGGGACGAAGAGAACCATTTTCCTCCTCGTTGTACCGCCTCTCGGGCCAAGAGGCAAAGTTCTCATCCATCGGCGGATACCGAAATGTCATCAACAATAGAAACAGGGTCTCACTAGCAGAGTTGTACACCGAGGTGTTTACATAAGCAGTGAATTATTACTGCTTAGATTATATAGATCACAAGAAAGGTCAAACAAACCAATGGAAAGTAAAATGTGATCATCAGGTTAAACAGAACAATGGAAGGGAAATTTAAACACATAATTCAGGGGTATATCCTTCCCAAGGATAAGCAGAGCATGATATTCATGACGCGATATAACATAGAAAACCCTTTAGGAAAGGGGAGAGAAGTTTCATGCCATTACCCATATAGCGGTGTTTGGCTAATTGATAAAGAGAATTTAGCATTGTGCTTCAAATGCTCTTATTGAAAATCGGAGTAACACATACATGCTTCAGGTAGAAATGATATGGTGTTTCAATCAAGGGCCAGACTTTGGATACACAAATGATCCATCAGGAGTAACTTATAAAATAAGTCCTACAATTTCCTCTAGGAGGAATGGTTATCCTTGCTAAAGAAATTATCGTGATAGGTCCTCCAGCCAGGGGGGTGCTAGGCATGACATCATATTACCGGGTCATCAAGGACCAACAACATAACTCCTGGAAAGTTGTCCCAACCATCATATCTGACCGAGATTCAGACCCGATTGGTGTCATGATACCTCAGACTCATGGTCCTGAGATAAAAAGGTGCGACACGAATTGACGAGAAGTCGTCATAAGATTCTTGAGTTCACCATTTAACCAAGGAGAGGAAGAAGGGGTGTTTGATGAACTCAGCGACAATTCATGGAGATTTCAAAAAGATGGATCCCCACGATTAAGTGAACAAGGAGATGATCATTGTCATATCAAATGATACAATGAGGTATGCTCGAGGAAACAAACCCAATTAAACATTGGTTGAAATGTGCACCCGAAATATGGGCCGGGTTGCACGACCAATGTCAGAATGGTGATTCAATAATCAATAGTCTAAGAATGAACGGCCGACCATTAACTTCAAAGCAATAGGGTTGCTAGAAGTGCAGAATCCAAACAGCACCGTTCACTTGTTTGTACACCGGTTGGAATCAACACGAGGACCAAGAAAGAATGGTGATGGTGAGAAGTATCACTATACCAAGAATTCTTAAGAGGTGGTGAAATTCTCACCACATTCTTGACATAAAAGGTGGTAATATTTCAAGGTAAAGAAGAACAATGCTAGGCAGCAAGGAACTCAAGGTACAACACAAAACACGAACAAGTTTGTGTTGGAGGGAAGGCAATAAAGTGGCTGATGATAATACAAACCATCGAGGGCAAGGATGGTATTTCTCATCACGAATTCAATTGGAAACCTGGAAGGAGTCAAAATGTTGATGATGATCACGACAAATTTTGTTGATAGGCTCCAGGGGGAAGTAATCGAACCTCCACTACATCAAGTAAAAGGACTGATGCAGCAAAAGATTATTTGAACCACGGATAAGACACCAACTCAGAATCAAGCTTGTTGTTCAAAGTGGAATGATAAGATGAGGAAATCGACATAAGCTAAGCTCATCATCGAAGGTTGTGCTCCAGGATTAAGGACCAGGTAGCACAGTTAAGATTTAGCATGTTAATGATATAGCCGATCAGGCTAGGAATGACATGATCGAGTACAAACTCGCAAGTAAAGGAGATTACTAAGAGTTGTTTAATCGCGACGCGGACTCGATTCAGTTATCGATGCCCTTGAGTGTTTAATAACTCGAAGCCCGTGAAAAAAAACCGTAATCAGTGAGAATGTAGTACTTGATGAAGAACTAATAAGAAGTTATGCAGTTCCAAGATAATCTCGAGATACCAGGGGGTAATACTCGACGACAAATCAAAGTAGAGGTTGGACTGGGGTAATACTCTGCAGAAGACAAGTGCTTAAACTTGCACGAGAAATGGTATTTAAAGGAGAACAAGGTCGGAAACCACGATCATAAATGATCGAACCACGGATACAAGATGAACTTATAGCAAGGGGGTAACTATTTTTACGAGCAGCTTCCATGATAAGTTATACATCGTGTCCATGGGCATGAATGGAAGGTTCAAGGTCGACTCCCACTTCTTCAATGTATAACCTTCCATTCACTTCTCGCTTTGATAAAAGCATTAGTGTTGAAAGTTTTACCTGGTGAAATACCAGATGAGTACGACTCGTGAAAACTTCCGAGTTCACACATATTAAGGAAGGCATAGGTTCAACCCATCGGGGCATCTCAGAATCATATACTAGAATCTTTAGAAGTAATTAACTCAAGCTCGAAGGCAGAGCATGGTTGAGAAAGCAGAGGATACAATTTACCAAAGGCATTATGTATCGGAGGAAAGGCTCACAAGGTTATTGAATATGAAGGGCATTGTCAGGTAAAATCCAACAATGGATCGGGCGATCCACAACGGAGCTGATGTGAGTATCGGTACTCAATCAGAGGAAGAAAGAATGCACGTGCATCATATTATAGGACAACTGAATAATTTGATGCTTAGATAACAAAGGAATTATGATTTCCAAAACAAAGGATCAGAAGCAGACGCTCTGACCAAGGATGGATAAGTTCAATAGACTTAGGGGCACAACCGACGGCAATTTAATTGGTTGATAACCAGCTCATGTCCAAAATGACGTCTGAGCCGGAGGGATGAATTCTAGGACCTGATTGAGGATTGCGAGCATTCACAACATATCGAATCAACAGACCCAAATGATAATGACAAGGGATGTCAATCTGATTACGAGACTTATGGGATTAACCATAATGCAAGCAAGCAAGAATTTCAAGAGCAATAGGCTGCTCGGGATTTTCGGAAGATCGAATGGCATTTCGAAGACTTTTGTGAAATACATGAATCAACTGGGGATGAGCGGATACTCGATAAGTGCGAGAAATTATCCGTATGGGTATTCAGGTGGTAAGGAACTGCAAGGCAGTAGGCGTAAGTATTCTAAGAACAACAACGAGTATTTCGGGGCGTCTTGTAATAAAAAGAACAACTGGGGACTAAGTAAGAACGGTGTATGAATTTATTCATAGGGATATTTCGGTGGTAGTGAATTGCAAAAGCAATGGGCAGTCCCGAAAGAGTATCGGAAAGTAACTTTGAAATCTTCATGTGCAGTCGGCGATCATCTAGACTGAAGGGGCTCTCCGGGAGAAAGTGTTTTCGAGAACCTAAAGTTAGATTTTAGAAAATCATTTAACCCGAATAGAAGAGAGATCAGAGTCCGAGAGTATAGACGAGGAGTAAAAGATCCTAATACCACCCAATGGCGACGTGGGCCCGTAAGGCACACAGCCAAGTTAGTAAAAGTTTTGCAATGGCTAGACTCAACTTCGGCCAAGGAGTTGGAAAGGGGATTCCTACAGGCAGTCGGCTCTGATACCAACTTGTGACACCCCCACTTAATTGTACACTAATCATACACGCAAACGTGTACGATCAAGATCGGGGACTCACGGGAAGATATCACAACACAACTCTACAAATAAAATAAGTCATACAAGCATCATAATACAAGCCAGGGGCCTCGAGGGCTCGAATACAAGTGCTCGATCATAGACGAGTCAGCGGAAGCAACAATATCTGAGTACAGACATAAGTTAAACAAGTTTGCCTTAAGAAGGCTAGCACAAACTGGGATACAGATCGAAAGAGGCGCAGGCCTCCTGCCTGGGATCCTCCTAAACTACTCATGGTCGTCGTCAGCAGCCTGCACGTAGTAGTAGGCACCTCCAGTGTAGTAGGAATCATCGTCGATGGTGGCGTCTGGCTCCAGGGCTCCAGCATCTGGTTGCGACAACCAGGTAGAAGGGAAAGGGGAAAAGAGGGAGAAAAGCAACCATGAGTACTCATCCAAAGTACTCGCAAGCAAGGAGCTACACTACATATGCATGGGTATATGTGTAAAGGGCCATATCGGTGGACTGAACTGCAGAATGCCAGAATAAAAGGGGGATAGCTAATCCTATCGAAGACTACGCTTCTGGCAGCCTCCGTCTTGCAGCATGTAGAAGAGAGTAGATTGAAGTCCTCCAAGTAGCATCTCCAAGTAGCATCTCCAGTCGCATCGCATAGCATAATCCTACCCGGCGATCCTCCCCTCTTCGCCCTATGGAAAAGCGATCACCGGGTTGTCTGTGGAACTTGGAAGGGTGTGTTTTATTAAGTATCCGATTCTAGTTGTCATAAGGTCAAGGTACAACTCCAAGTCGTCCTGTTACCGAAGATCACGGCTATTCGAATAGATTAACTTCCCTGCAGGGGTGCACCAACTTACCCAACACGCTTGATCCCATTTGGCTGGACACACTTCCCTGGGTCATGCCCGACCGCGGAAGATCAACACGTCGCAGCCCCACCTAGGCTCAACAGAGAGGTCAGCACGCCGGTCTAAACCTAGGCACCCAGGGGTCTGGGCCCATCACCCTGAACACACCTGCACGTTGCGAGGGCGGCCGAAAGCAGACCTAGCCTAGTGGCGTTCCAGTCCAATTCGGCGCGCGCCGCTCAGTCGCTGACGTCACGAAGTGCTTCGGCTGATACCACGACGCCGAGTGCCCATATCTTTCCCACGTAGTTGGTTAGTGCGTATAGGCTCGTAGCCAACTCAGATCAAATACCAAGATCTCGTTAAGCGTGTTAAATATCCGCGAACGCCGAACAGGGCCAGGCCCACCTCTCTCCTAGGCGGTGTCAACCTGCCCTGTCGCTCCGCCACAAAGATCCACTCGCGGGTGCTCCACCAGCCGACCCGTCTTTGGTCACCACATGTATCATGTATAACGTATATAGTATATACCCGTGATCACCTCCCGAGTGATCACGGCCCGATAGTATAGCACAGCAGACGGACAAGAATGTAGGGCCACAGATGAAAATACTAGCATCCTATACTAAGCATATAGGATTGCAGGTAAAGGTAACAACAGTAGTAACAAGGACAGGCTATGCATCAGGACAGGTATAACAGAAAGCAGTAACATGCTACACTACTCTAATGCAAGCAGTATAGAGTAGAATAGGCGATATCTGGTGATCAAGGGGGGGGGGGCTTGCCTGGTTCCTCTGGCAAGAGAGAGGGGTCGTCAACTCCGTAGTCGAACTGGGCAGCAGCAGCGTCGGTCTCGTAGTCTACCAGAGAGAAGAGGGGGAAGAAACAGTGAATACCATGTAAACAGATGCATATCGATGCATGACAAGACAAGTAACGATGCTAGGCGTGCCCTAACGTGGTATGAGGTGGTACCGGTTAAGGGGGGAAACATCCGGGAAAGTATTCCCGGTGTTCCGTGTTTTCCGACAGATGAACCGGAGGGGGAAAGTTGCGGGTTTGATATGTTAGGGGTGTGTGGTGGACGACCAGGCTGCGTATCCGGGTTCATCTCGTCGTTTTGAGCAACTTTCATGTTGAAAATATTTTAATCCGGGTTACGGATTAAAAGATATGATTTTCTAAAGATTTTATTAATTTCTGGAATTTAATTAATTATTTAATCCAACATTATCCAGAATAGTAAATGATGACGTCAGCATGACATCAGAGTGATGTCAGCAGTCAACGTTGACCATTGACCTGGTCAACCTGACGTGTGGGTCCAGTGGGACCCACCTGTCATTCTCTTGTTTAGGTTAATTACAGATTAGTTAATTTAATTAGTGATTAGGTTAATCTAATCAGGATTAATTAACTTAATTACTTACTTACTTAATTAATTAATCAATATTTTAATTATTTTAGTTATTATTTATTTATTTAATATTTTTTTTTTTTTCTAAAACGTTCCAGGGCGGGCCGCCACTGTCATTGGCCCACAGGGGGCCTTAATGGGTGTGGGCGCATGGGCGCACGGGTGCAAGGGGCTACGGGGCGCCTGTTAGCGGACGAGCCCCTGACCCAGCGCAGCAGGGTGCCGGCCAGGGAAGACGCCGGCCGCAGCGGCCGGAGCCGGGGTGTCGACGGAGAG
>NC_057812.1:503988706-503997928 GCF_018294505.1 Triticum aestivum | reverse complement strand
GGAGGCGACGTTCGGCGGCGACGAGGCCTGGCGGCGACGGTGGTCTCCTCCCTTGATCCCGATCCAATCGGGGGAGAGGGGGAGAGATATTTTCGGGAGGGGGGGAAAGTGTCGGTGGGGAATGCGGGCTGGGCCGAGTGGGGAGTGGGGGGGGAGGCATATGGGGTGCGGGGTGGGCCGGCCTGGCCGGCCTAGTGGCCAGCTGGGCCGGTTGGCCCAACGGGTGGGGGTTTCTCTTTTGTATTTTCTTTTTTTAATTATTTTCTTTTCTGTTTTAACTCATTTTAAATTACTTAGACATTTTATAAAAATGTGTTTACTATACCATATTTATCTATGTAATATTTAGTACAACCCGAACATTTTTATTTTAATGTTTGAAAATCTTTATTATTTACCAAACTTTGAATTTGAATTTTGGACCGGTTTTGATCTAACAATAGACTAGCAGCAGTAACCGTGGTGACGTGGCACCATTAGCGTGGGACCACTGTAGCTTAATTATCCGGGCGTCACAAGACGGCTCCGGCGAGCCGTGGCGGTGGCAGACTCCCGCCTGGAATCGGTCGCGCGGGGTGACGGGGCGGCGCGCTGGGCTGGGTTGGCCTGGCGGCTAGCTGGGCCGGCCCAGTTCGGCGGAGTGACTTTTTTTTAAAACATTTCCATACAAATAAAAATAGAAAAAGCAAAATAATTAAAAATATTATATAGGCATATAATATATCAAAATTTTCAGAAAAAGATTTTCTACGACATGAACATTATTGTAGCATTAAAAAAACACACCAATTCTAATAAATCAAAGAGTGCTACTGGTCTAATAGAATCAAACAAAAATCATTTTAAAAATTCCAAAAATGATTTCAAATAAATTTCTCTCCAATTTTCTATTGTAGGGAATCATGTTACCCTAATTTCCATGTATTTTATTTTTGGAGAAAAATAATTTGAATAAAACTCAAATAACTCGAAATTGAAAATTAATTCCAAAAGGACTTGAAATTGATCCTTTGAAACTCCCAACTCATATTTCATAATTTGAAGAAGTCATTTTATCTTCTCTCGTGAAAATCATTGAGTTGCATAAAGTTTCTGAATTGGAAAAATATTTCCCAATGGAATTCAAATATTTTTCAAACACCCTTTTCATTTTAAATGGAGGAAGTCATGTCATCTTCTCTCTATGGTTTTGTGTTGAAAAGAATTTGAATTCATGGAGATCAGAAAGCAAATATGAAAGTTTGGGAAAGTCCTTTTATTCCCTCTCATTTAACTTTCAAAAGTTTCGAATTCACTCACTTTCAGACAATCAATCAAACAATCAATCAAATCTATCTATTTATTATAACATTCCAAAATTTAGAATTTTGGGATGTTACAAACCTACCACCCTTAAAAGGAATCTCGTCCTCGAGATTCGGAGAGGCTAGAAAGAAAAAGGTTAGGGTTTGGGGTCTTCTCAAAATCCATCGATCATCACAGGGGGTCTAGGGTGCTACCAACCTTAGAAGCATGGTTACTGTTCCATCAAAACTCATATACTTCATCATTATTCTTGACAGTGTCGGTCTTCTCAGATCCTCGAGAAAATTCCTTCTCTGAGCTCTTCCGGTAGTGGCATAACCTTTTCCTCAATTCTTCTGTCTTTTCATCTTGGTAAGGTTCTTCCGAGATTGGGTCTTCTTAGCTGACGGGTCTGGCGCTAATACTAAACAACTATTGATATCTCATGGTGGTCAACCATTTATGGTTTCTCCTGCAGGAAATGGGTCTGGGTTGATCCTCACCGTATAACCTACGGTTGGCAAAGCTGCCTTGTACAAGGGAAAAATACCTATACCATTCTAAGGCTTAAACAAGGTTTTGATCGTCGTCTCTCCACTATAGGTAAGTCACTCAGATTTACCATCCCATATAGCAAGGCGAATAATAAGAGTAAGTCGGTATGTTGATCAATCCATCCCGCACCCAAATCATTACCTTGTATACGGTTTAGCGAATCTCGCATTGTAACACTCGATCATCCTCACAAGCATTGCAGAATTTCTCTCGTCGATGAACTGGGTTCGGATAAATCCATGGATTCTGCAAGCCAAACAATCATCTAGCGTTCCTTCACCACTCTCAGGTTTGCATAAACTCCTATAAGATCGTCTATCGATAAACGTCGTATCTTCCTCCGGGGTTTTTCCTTCAGCAAGAGTGTGCTTGCTTCTTGGCAGGTCCTGGGGCCTATGGGTTATGGCACACCTCATCACTTGTAGTCCTTGAACTTATCATTGGGCAACTTATCATTATTCCAACATCCAACTTCCAGCTTCCTAGCATACTTAGAATCCATCCAATTGTATTGTCTTCTTCCTTCTATTGGCACCAAACTAGGACATGATTACTCAGACTCATCATGGAGTTTCCATTGATCCATATTTCCGACATCGTACCTCCTTTATATCCAATAGTAATTCATCTCTTCATCCTCGTGGGATATCCCTCATACCGAGATAAAAACTTATACTTATGAAGTCCATATTCCACTTCGTGGAACATCATTATCCTTTCCAGGGTCAAGCGTCCTTACTGGGGAATATTGGCCATCTCTGCATGGCACTTCTTCAACTAGGAAACGTGAAACACATCTTGAACTCCTGACAGTCCTTCGGGTAACTCAAACTTGTAGGCCACTTCTCTCATACGCTCCAAAACTCGGTATGGTCCTACAAATCTCGGTGCTAACTGTCCCTTAACTCCAAATTGTTTAACTCCTCGCAGAGGGGTCACACGAAGACATGCTCTATCTCCAATTTCATAGACTACCTCCTTGCGTTTTTAAGTCTGCATAACTCTTCTACCTGGACTGAGCTACTTTCAGTCTATCTCGAATCAACTTAACATTCTCTTCCGACTCCTTGATCACATTTGGTCCAAACAACTGACGGTATCCAACTTCATCCCAAATACTCTTGGGGTATCACACATATCGAGACAAAACTCGTATTCATTTTGTCCGAAATCCACTCAGTGGAGTATCCTTATCTTTCCAGGGGTCAACGGTTCTTACAGGGTACTACCACCCTTAAAATGCACAAATCTTCCATAGACCATATTTCTCATATCCTCAGAATGGCCAAAATTCTTCTTCATAGAGTAACAACTCATAAAACCCAAATCTTTACCAATGATGCTAACTTTATTGATTCTCCAATGATTACAATCTTTTGCTTTTCCATTACATGTCTCAACTTAACACCTCAATATAAAATAAAATGTTCTCTCTTCTACTACTCCATTTCTTTTGTTGCAAACTCAACTATCTAGCACAAGTCTCCTTCTCCTTGGGGCATTCTCTGGCAAAGTGCCCTGCTCCATTACCACTAAAACATATTACTTCTGACAAGTATCAAGGTTTCCTTTTTGGGCAATTGTTGAGGCAGTGCCCTGACTCCTTGCACCTGTAACAGGTGATATGACTCAGGTCCTTCCTGGAATCCAATCGGTTTCTCTTCCTGGACTTTTCCATTCCAATCAGGGCTTCTATTTCCTGTGGGTCATATTCTACTTCCTCTGTCGGGAATTCTACTAGATCCCCATTCATACAATTCTGGGAGATGTGTCCTTCTTCTCCACATGAATAGCAAGACTTGGTGCAGGGTTTACTCGGGTCCTCTTTAGGTGTGTCCTCCACATCTTCCTTCATCACGGGTTCTTCTAAAATTTCCATAAGGGCTCCTTTCTTTACTTCTTTCTTCTGTTGTATGGTTCTTCGTACCATGGGGTAAATGTGACACCGAGAGGGATAGTGGGTAGTCCCTTCACACAAGAAACAAGTAATCTGCCTAGTTGGGCATTTTTCAACTGGGTGACTTCCTTCACAATAGTGCATTCATCCTTGTGTTCTTTATGGGTATGTCCTATTTCTCCATAAATCTTGCATGCACAAGGTTTCTTCATATTCTTTCCATAAGGCTTCAACTTCTGGGACACAAGTCGAGACTTTGGCAGAGTCAACTTAAATTCTTTCCAAGTGGTTTACTCCTTGCCATCCATTGATGGTTTGGTACATCCCCCACCAAGTAGCAGCACCTCTTTCAAAGCACTGAAGAGCATGCTGGGTCATATCATGTCCAACTATAGGGTTATTCTCCATGTGATCCTCCATGTTCTGAATCCATCGGTCCGTCTCCAACTGACTCATCGGTCCAGAAAATATAAGCTCATCTTCATTCGTCCTCTATTGGGTCCATGGGTTTGGGGTGAGTTAAGAGAGATAAAGAGGGATACACACAATGCAAACAAAAGTTTCGAAAAGACAGATTTTTATTGTGGCTGTCGGAAAAAAACATCAAACAAATGACAGCTCACAAACATCGCATCTAACGTAGGTATAAAACAGGGGTTTGGTCTGCTAAGGTCAACGTCGCCAAACTCTTCAAGTCTTGGTCATGTCTCCGATGGCTTCTTGCCATCGTGCTTGTCCTTCTCCAGCTCTTTTGCCAGATCATCTCTATTGACGTGAAGTCTCTCATGATGTCCTTCAATATTTCTGGAGTTGCATTCCAAACTTCTGGGTTTCATTATCCTTGGCATGAACCATGGTCCTACTGTCCTTCAGTTCCTGACGAATCTCCTGTATCTCAAGGTTTTACTTCTATAGCTTGGCTGCTTTCAACTTCTGGTCTTAAGTTCTTCACGAAATGCTTCCTTATCAATTAATGCTTCTTTTAGGTCCATCTTAACTTCTTGATGTAACACTCCAGATCCTGGTGATACACCGGCTAAGGTTAAAACCTCATCTTGCTGATAGGTGCTCCATCAGCCTTCTACCATTTAATCCTTCCATGCATATGCATTCTTAACTCAACACGGTGACAATAGCATAAGCGGGCGATAACCTCATGGATAGTTGTGGTTGTTCTCTTGTCATTTCCATGAGCTATCTCTCCATAGTTGATATCTCCTGCCTTAGGGTTTTCCTTGACAAATCCTTGAGTTCTTAAATCTACATGCTCCGGTCTTTCTCCAACACACCTTGATCTCGGGCATTGACAACTTCCATAATCTGCCAAGTTCCATAAGGGTAGCATTCCTAGGTCATACAAATCTGGGGATTCTTCAGAGCCTCCAATTCTCCTAGTCTTCAGAGTCTTCAACAGCTGTAGTTTCCATTATCATAATGTATGGTAAAATCCTCTTCATTCCAAATGGTCTTACTGGTCTGATATCATGTACTTCTTGGAGTGGTCTCATCAGTCGAATCTTCGAGTGGCCAAAAGGGGAAAGGGTATGGTCTCACTAAAGAGAATTTTTGAATAAGCTCAGAAGAGAAGAGAGGTAAAAGATCTTTTTGAAAGGGAAAGTTGTAGAGAAAAATCTTTGCTATGGGCTTGCCAGTTTCTAGGGTCACGTCCTACAGTCAATATGTGCTCTGATACCATCTTGTAGCAACCTGACCCGAATGGGTCAAGTCTCTGTGCTTAAGTCTCATCCCTGGATCGGTATGCTGACACACACAGTACTCGAGGATTTATAACAGAGGTAAATCACATGTAAAAGTAACGTAAATACTATTACCTCAAATCCAAAATAGCGGAAGTAACAAGGTTGTGGATTCCCATCAACACCAACGACAAAGTTGAGTGTAGAATCGTAACCCTAACATATCACTTACTCGTCGTAAGATAATCCTGCAACATGAGACGTTGCAGCCACAGAGGGTTAGTATATTGAATGTACTGGCAAATTCACACCATAGAGAATGATGAATAAAAGCTATCACTACATGCATATTTGGCTGGTGGAAAAGCTCTATGGTTATAAGGTTTTTGCGAAAAGCCAATTTTTCCCTACTGCAAAGGAATACATTTTAATTAACTATCATGGTGGTTGTTGAACATTGAGAATGGTTGACAGCATTCTCAATCCCAATTAAGCATCATCATTAAAACCCAACAATATTCATTTAAAGTAACGTGATGAGATCAACAGGATAATCCAAGAACTAGATACTCAAGATGTCCATAATCGGGGACACGGCTAATCATGATTAGTTTATACACTCTGCAGAGGTTTGCGCACTTTTCCCCACAAGACTCGATCGCCTCCGTTGGATTTCTCGCACTACATGGTGTTTGAGAAACGGATGACCGAGACACAGTCTTTCAGAAGCCCTAGCACCTTACGATGGATAGACTGGTACACCTACTTTCCCCTACATCTTCTAGTCTACCCTGTAAGAGTTCGCACGACTTAATCAACTATGCCAGAGCCCATAATGGCTTGTGGCTGCACACGGAAGTTTCTAGTTTGAAAAATCTCATGATCCCTTTGAGTCTGGGTGGCGGTCCAAAAGAAAACAGGCAAGTCCTGGATTACCCAGGTGCCTAGACAGGCAATCCTAGAATAACCAGGTGCCTCAATCCACCCAGATGTGTGTTTAAGTTGCCACCTTAAGTAAACCATTAATTAACAATCTCACATCTGTCATGGATACTCTCAAAACCCAATCCACATCTACTAGCATAGCATGGCATAATAAGCAAACGTAGAAGTAACTCCCAAAGGTTTGATAATAAACAGGTAAGAGGTACTACCTCATCTACTTCCCATCCCATAGTTTAATTAGATCCTAATCATGCAATGTGTGAAGATTGATCTAATGCAAAAAAAGCTGGGTATGGAAGGGGATATGATCAAAGTGTGAACTTGCCTGCAATGTTGATGAAGATGATTCGCACTCAAAACTCTTGATAGATCTACTAGTCACACTCCGGTCAATCTATCGTAAGCAAGCAATAGTAACCACACATAAGCAATCACTCAAAAGATCATAAAGAACGAAGAAGACGATTCGAAAACATCAAAACCAAGAAAATAACTCTTGCAACATAAAACAATTTCTAACAGTACCAAAATTATGTGAATTTGGCCTTATTAGAATGTTTAGGTCAAGAGCTTCGATTTGCAAAAAGAATAAACTCAAACGGAGCTACGAAACTCAAGTTATGATCAAACGAAGTTTGAATTCAAATCTGATCTAATTCAAATTTTAAACTTTTCAAAAACATGTTTGGGTTGGATTACTGGATAGAGGAGATCATAACGAAGACGTGGGCGTTGGTTTCGTTGGATTTGGACTAACGAGTAAAAAGTTATAGTCATTTGAAAACCAGGGGCTGATCTGTAAAGAAAATATTCACGTATGGGTCCCTGGACTGAGAACTAAAGAAATAAAAGAAAAAGAGAAATCTAAAAAGTGAAAATTCGTTACAGAACACTAACTAACGAATTTGCTCGCTACGAAGAGGTAAACAGCGAGCGTTCGCTATTTAACAAATACCGGATCGGAAAAAAATGACTAGATCTAATCCTAGCCGTTGACCCTAGATCTAACGGACGAGGGAGGAGCCGGGCTTACCGTGGTGGTGGGTGTCGGCGTCGCAGGAGAAGATGGCAGCGGCGGCGTCGGCTTCGAGCGGGCGGCGGCTCTGGGGCTCAACGGCGCCGGCGAAGTAGATGGGGAGGAGTGGCTCGGCGAGGCGAGCCCAAAGGGGGTGGTGGCGTCGGGCGTAGGCGGCGGTGGAACGAGGCGCGACGGCGGCGGATCTCGTCGGAGTTCGGACTCCGGCGAGGTTTGTGCGAGGCTGTGGGAGGCGATGGCGGCTCCGTTTGGAGGAAAAAGAGGCCGGGGTCCGGGGCGGCTCTATTTATGGAGGGGAGGGGCGGCGAGATGCGTGGAGGAGGGGGCAGGGGAGGAGGAGTCCGGCGGGGAGACGGCTCCGGCGAGCCGTGGCGGCGGCGGACTCCCGCCTGGAATCGGTCGTGCGGGGTGACGGGGCGGCGCGCTGGGCTGGGTTGGCCTGGCGGCTAGCTGGGTCGGCCCAGTTCGGCAGAGTGAGTTTGTTTTAAACATTTCCAGACAAATAAAAATAATAAAAGCAAAATAATTAAAAATATTATATAGGCATATAATATATCAAAATTTTCAGAAAAAGATTTTCTACGACATGAACATTATTCTAGCATTAAAAAAACACACCAATTCTAATAATTCAAAGAGTGCTACTGGTCTAATAGAATCAAACAAAAATCATTTTAAAAATTCCAAAAATGATTTCAAATAAATTTCTCTCCAATTTTCTATTGTAGGGAATCATGTTACCCTAATTTCCATGTATTTTATTTTTGGAGAAAAATAATTTGAATAAAACTCAAATAACTCCAAATTGAAAATTAATTCCAAAAGGACTTGAAATTGATCCTTTGAAACTCCCAACTCATATTTCATAATTTGAAGAAGTCATTTTATCTTCTCTCGTGAAAATCATTGAGTTGCATAAAGTTTCTGAATTGGAAAAATATTTCCCAATGGAATTCAAATATTTTTCAAACACCCTTTTCATTTTAAATGGAAGAAGTCATGTCATCTTCTCTCTATGGTTTTGTGTTGAAAAGAATTTGAATTCATGGAGATCAGAAAGCAAATATGAAAGTTTGGGAAAGTCCTTTTATTCTCTCTCATTTAACTTTCAAAAGTTTCGAATTCACTCACTTTCAGACAATCAATCAAACAATCAATCAAATCTATCTATTTATTATAACATTCCAAAATTTAGAATTTTGGGATGTTACATTGTGCTAGTCACCACAATGATCACAAAAATACATGGCATACACCCATGTAAAAAAGGCATGGCATATAACAAGACACATGTAGAGCTCATGCTCATATGCAGCACACATTAATCATGGCAAAAATGACAAATGTCCATAATCTGATAAGAAACAGAAACTAACATTACGTACCACTCTTGCAACAGCATTTAGGGCATCAATATGAACTCAAATTAACATGGTGAAATGGAATGAAATGAAGAGGACAACCAGACGAACAATTCGATATGCTACACGCTCAAAACAAAGCTACGGGTGCAAAGATATCATGCGATGAACAGGAGCTAAAAATGTTGCAAACTGAGGACTTAGAGAAATTCACCACCTCGCGGATTAGGGTTGACCGCGACACGGAAAATGAGGCAGCGACGGATCTGGCCGGACATGCGCCAGGGAGGAAGAAGGAGGCGGCCGTGGAGGCTCGGGGCAGCGCCGGTGTGAAGGCTCCCGCCGGATCTGGCCGCTCCCTTGCCGGATCCGGTCGGTCGGAGATGGGGCGTCGGCCGGGGAGGCGTGCGGCGGCGCGGAGGTGCCCGCGGGCGTCGGCGGCGAACC
>NC_057812.1:503842667-503988147 GCF_018294505.1 Triticum aestivum | reverse complement strand
CACACACACACACACACACACACACACACACATATATATATAGATAGAGGGAGCTAGGATACTCCAAATTGAGCACGGTTTTCAGCCACGCGATCGTCATTGAACGACCGAGGTGATGGAGGGGTTTTAGGTGGATTTTGGGCCACTTTGGAAGGGTGTTGGGCTGCAACACACACGAGGCCTTTACGGTTCCTCGGTTAACCGTTGGAGTATCAAACAAAGTCCAAATGGCACGAAACTTGACAGGCGGTCTACTGGTGGTATCCAAGGCCTCTTGGCAAGTCTCGGTCCAATCCAAGAATGTTTAACACCCGCACATGAAAATAGACAAAAGGGGACGCTGGAGGACATAGGAGCGCCGGATTGCGAAATGGACAACGGGGAAAAAGCTCGGGTGCATGAGACGAACATGTATGCATATGCAATGCACATGATGACATGATATGAAATGCATGACATGCAAGAAAATGACAAGGCAACAACAGCGAATAACTGGAAGACACCTGGCGCAACGGTCTCGGGGCATCACAACACTCCACCACTACGAGAGGATCTCGACCCGAGATATAGGATGGCACTGGGGAAAAACGGAAGAGGAAGGGGGAAAGGTAAAGCTAAGTTGCTTCTTTGACAAATGAGTGAAATCAAAGAACCTTGAGAGGTTAAACCATTTTGAGAAAAGAAAACAACGAAGATGATCGAAGTTGAAAACACTCCGTTAGAAAAGAGGAACAAGGAACATTACGAGAACCTTGTAGGTTGAAAGACAAAAGAAAAGGATTGCAATGGACAGAAGTACATGCAAACACTCTGGTAGAAATGAGATGTACAAGGGTCGATAAAGATCAATTATGACAACACTCCGGTAAAAATAAGATATAGAAGGAATAAGAATGATATAATTTGGACAGCACTGTAAGACCCCGAGAATCATGCTAAAGTAAGCTCATGCCTAATGATGCCATGTCATCATAACTATTTTGCTAATCATGAGCTTGTTCCAAATCAAACTCAAACTCAAATTCAAATTCCAAAAACAAGTCAAATTATCATTTCCTCAAACTGACAAGGAAAAATGTTCGATGGGTTGAAAATATTCCCTAACTATTTTTCATGTAGGAGCCAACCTCTTTTGAATATTTAAAGTGGCCCTAACCTATTTAAAACTAAATCATCAGTATTTATTTGAACCATTTCAACTTAAACAAATAGTTAAGCTATTCAAAATAATTTGGAACTTTGTGTGCCACTTCGAAACCTTGCCTAGTATTTATGTGCTAAGTGGCACATTTAAGTGTACTCATTTATTAGATCAACAAAAATACAAAACTGTAAAGAAAAGCAAAACAGAAAAATAAATATTGAAAAAAGGAAAAGGCCTATCTACTACTGTGCACTTATAGCCCAGTGCTACAGTGCACAGGCCAGCCCACCAACCAGCCATCTCCTTCCTCTCTGTACAGAAGCCATGGCGTGGAGGCCATCCACGGCCACCACGGCTCGATGGCCGCCACGCACGCGATAGTGCCACCCCTCGTCCTATAAGTCCGTCCTCCGAAAACCCTAGATCGGGCTCTTTCATTCCCCCCTTGTTCCCTCTTTGCCCCCTTCCTCTGCAGCTCGAATTTGAGCTCGAAGAAATTGCAATCACCGCTGCCACACCGTCGTTGTCGTGGCCACCGACGTCTCCGACGTGCGGGAGCACGTCCAGGAGGTCCGCCGCGGCCGAATTCGTCCATCCCGGGGACCAGCTCAAGACGGGACACCCTCGAGCGGACGTCGTCTTCATCTTCCTCGTCTGGTCGTCACAACCTCGCCGTTGTTGCGTTTGCTTCGGCGCCTCCCTCACCACCCCGACCTCACCGCCGAACTCATTGTGAGCCCCTCCCTCGGATCCTCCTTTTTCCCCCTTCGATTTCGACGCCGTAGGCCGCCGCCACCGTCGTGCCCGAACTCCCATGTAAGCAGACATGTTTGCCACTGTTGCTCTGCGTCCCTGCGCTGCTGTTGCTCGCCTTCTACTGTTGTTGTTCGCTTGCTGCCGCCCCGTGCCCGTCCTGCTGCTGCAACCCGCCTGCCTGTGCCCCTGCAGCCGCCGCTCACGGTCGAGCTAACCGGTACCCTGCCCACCGCGGTTGCTGGCCCTGGCCACGGCATGGCCGACGATGTCGTGCCCTGCAAACTGCTGCTACTACTGTCGCGCTCCTCCCCTGCTGCCGCTGCTGAACCCTGTCGTTGCCGCTGCAGCTCTGCTGCTTCTACCTCGCGACCGCCTACGGCCGCCCGTGCTTGCCTCGGTCGTGCCCGTTGCCGACTGCGCGTGGCCTCGCTTGCGCTGTTGCTTCGCCTCGCTTCTGCTCACGCCGCGCCGTGCCCGCTTGGGCTGCCCGCCCGCTCCTGCGGCTGCAATTCGCTTCTCTGCTACCGCTGCTACAGTAACTGAATGTTACTGTAGCGCTGGCTAGCTTCTGTTATTTCTACTCTATTAGCCATCTGGATGGCAACAAAACTGTGGTCAAATAAAGTTTAATTTAGCTGAAATTAATTTGTTTAGGTAATATACTTGACAAACTCCATTTTATCTCACTCGACCAAATCCATTTGATGCATGTATTAAATACTATGAAAATCACAAAATGCTACCTTTTGTTAACTGAAAACAGTTTTAACCTCTAGCGTTGTGTGTGGGGGCTGTATGTGTGTGGCCGGCTATGCAACAGCCGTGTGTGGCCGGCCCTTGTTTAACTAGTATAGCTTTGGATTAAAATTAGTGGTAAGTTAGTCTAATAGTAGATGACATGTGGACCCACAGTTAGGTTAACGAAAAAGCAATTTTAGGAAGAATGTCCAAGTCAATGACATGTGGCCCCCTACACTATTCATTTGTTGACCAACCTATTGTTGACTGGGTCAACCCAGCCCCAACACCGTGGCTACAATAGCATTAGGTGACAAAAGTATTTTACTGTTTAATGTTGAAATATGAATAAATTCCGGAAAATATAATAAACTTCAGAGATTCATATAAAATAATTCGTAACTCGGATGAAAATACTTTGTACATGAAAGTTGCTCAGAACAATGAGACGAATCTGAATACGCAGCCCGTTCATCCGCCACACATCCCTAGCATAGCGAACACACGACTTTCCTCCTCCGGATTGTTTGTCCGAAAACGTAAAATACCGGGAATACTTTCCCGGATGTTTCCCCCTTTGCCGGTATCACCTAGTACTACATTAGGTCGCCTCTAGCACCGTGTATTGCCTTGCTATATTTTTTGATGCTTTGTTTATTTTGTATTTACTATTTCTTCCCCCCTCTTCTTCTCCGGTAGACCCCGAGACCGGTGTTGATGCCATCGAGTTTGACTACGTTGTTGATGACCCCTCCTTGCCAGAGCAACCAGGCAAGCCCCCCCCCTTTGATCACCAGATATCGCCTATTCTTCTCTCTACTGCTTGCATTAGAGTAGTGTAGCATGTTACTGCTTTCCGTTATCCTATCCTGATGCATAGCATGTCCTTGCTACTACAATTGTTACCTTTACCTGCAATCCTAAATGCTTAGTATAGGATCTAGTGTCCCATCAGTGGCCCTACACTCTAGTCCGTCTGCCATGCTATACTACTGGGCCGTGATCACTTAGGGAGGTGATCACGGGCATATGATATATATTTTATACTGTTACATTACTTATGATACTGTTCGGAGATGGGGGCTGAAGGGGCAGGTGGCTCCATCCCGGTAGAGGTGGGCCTGGGTTCCCAACGGCCCCCGACTGTTACTTTGTGGCGGAGCGACAGGGCAGGTTGAGACCACCTAGGAGAGAGGTGAGCCTGGCCCTGGTCGGCGTCCGTGATTAATTCAATTAACACGCTTAACGAGATCTTGGTATTTGATCTGAGTCTGGCCACTAGCCTATACGCACTAACCAACTATGCGGGAACAGTTATGGACACTTGACGTCGTGCTATCAGCCGAAGCCTTCGTGACGTCAGCGACTGAGCGGCGCGCGCCGGGTTGGACTGGAACGCCTGCTCTTGTATAAGGGAGGCTAGGTCTGCTCGCCGGCCGCGTTCGCAACATGCAGGTGTGCAATGGGCGATGGGCCCAGACCCTTGCGCCATAGGATTTAGATCGGCGTGCCGACCTCTCTGTTGTGCGTAGGAAGGGGTGCGACGTGTTAATCTTCCGAGGCCGGACATGACCCAAAAAGTGTGTCCGGCCAAAGGGGATCGAGCGTGTTGAAAATGTGGCGCACCCCTGCAGGGAAGTTAATCTATTCGAATAGCCGTGATTTTTGGTAACAGGACGACTTGGAGTTGTACCTTGACCTTATGACAACTAGAACCGGATACTTAATAAAACACACCCTTCCAAGTGCTAGATACAACCGGTGATCGCTCTCTCACAAGGCGACGAGGGGAGGATCATCGGTTAGGATATTGCTATGCGATGTTACTTGGTGAACTTACCATCTACTCTCTTCCACATGCTGCAAGATGGAGGTGGCCAGAAGCGTAGTCTTCGATAGGACTAGCTATCCCCCTCTTATTCCGGCATTCTGCAGTTCAGTCCACATATGATACCCCCTTTTCCATTTGATACCAATGCATACATACGTAGTGTATCTCCTTGCTTGCGAGTACTTTGGATGAGTACTCATGGTTGCTTTGCTCCCCCTTTCCCCCCTTCCTATACCCGATTGCTGCGACCAGATGATGGAGCCCAGGAGCCAGACACCACCGTCGATGACGACTCATACTACACTGGAGGTGCCTACTACTATGTGCAGGCCGCTGACGACAACCATGAGTAGCTTAGGAGGATCCCAGGCAGGAGGCCTGCGCCTCTTTCGATCTGTATCCCAGTTTTGTGCTAGCCTTCTTAAGGCAAAATTGTTTAACTTATGTCTGTACTGAGATATTGTTGCTTCCACTGACTCTTCTATGATCGAGCTCTTGTATTCGAGCCCTCGAGGCCCCTGGCTTGTAATATGATGCTTGTATGACTTATTTTATTTGTAGAGTTGTGCTGTGATATCTTCCCGTGTGTCCCTGATCTTGATCATACACGTTTGCGTGTATGATTAGTGTACGGTCAAATCGGGGGCGTCACAAGCACTCCGACTGAAAAGAGATGCAAGACTTGATGAGGCGAAAAGAGCTTGAGCAGAGGACACAACACTCCGGTTAAATGGTTAAGCATGAAAGAACACCATTTGAGATGATGAGAGAGAAAGCAACATCACAATGCCTCCGGAACGAAAGAATAGAAGATAGGTAATTGAAATAGGAGAATGGTGAAGAAAATGCCAACTTATGCCACAAAAGAGCTTGAGAAGGCAGCCTTAGGAGAAGGGTCGAACGGAGTTGTTGGAAAACCAACAACAAAAAGAGTAAACTTGATGTGAGCTTAAGGGAAAACATCTCAAAACTGAGGTGAAATTCTGCCACCGAAAACAATGATTGATCGGGAACAAAGAAGAGATGAAAAACCTTCTTCACCGAGATAGGAAGGAGAAGATTGGATCATTGATAAGCACCACAATAGCAACATTCCCAAAGGAAGGCTTTAGGTGAAACATGACACAAGATAACTCCAATGAAGATATTGGTGGATTTAAACTATCTCATTGTTGACAAGATGTGAATCATGAAACACGAGCTCAATTTGTTAAGAATGGCATAACACCACTTCAAAAGATAAGGTAGAAAGAATTGCACTTCCGGAATGCACGATGAAGAATAATTGAACTCCTCTGGAAAGAATCTCAAAGAACACTTCGAGAAGGGATTAAATCCTTGGTGAACCATCATGTAGAACCTCCATGAAGAACTCTGGTAACAAAAGGATGATCAAACGGAAGGAAAGAGAGGTTGAAAACACAAGGTGAAGCCTTGCCATGATTAGATGGATCTTCATGACGAGAAAAATTGAGAGAGCTTGGAACTCCGGGAAAAGAAAAGGTGAAACACTAGGAACCAAGAATTGATATCATGAATGATTTCCAGAAGAAAAGAATAGAATCACCTCAAAGAAAACAAGAATAAGATTTACTGTATGTTTATCCTTCATCACTTAAATTGATGACAAACAATGGATTTGGCATACTACTTATTCTCGTAGAAATGATTAAGATAGATATAGTGCAAACTTGAGGAGGTCTTCAACGATCCATCGGTAGAATTGAAACAATGAATAAATTGATATGATAAACAAAGGAAGAAGAATCTTGGAAGAACCACCGTAAGAATTGAAAATGAACGTAGCAAAGGCACAAATCACCGGGTAGAATTGGAAAAGCGAATGAAGATGCTTGAGAGAATTAGATACATGAGAACGAAGAGAATCACGAGCTAATAAGAGAAAACTTGAATGATGCACCGCTAAGATTTGGAGAATGATAGCTGAAAGCTGAGAATGAATAAATCTTCTGAAATGATGGGCTCCGGGAAAACAAACTGAAAAGACTCCTGAATTTCTCCCGATAGGTGGAAATAATTCTCACAATTGAAAACAATTATGAGAGAATGGCAATAAGCTAGAACCATGAATCTTTAAAAGAATGGATAAGGATTTAAGAGGAACTCTTCTTTGGTCTTCAAACATAGAGAATGACGATGAGAAACACCACCATGAATCGTTGAGATACTCCGGGATGAAAAATTAGAAAGGTTGAACCGATGATGGCAAGAATTTGAAAGATCTTGGAGAAACCATCTGACTGATGATAATTCATTCTTACGTCAAACTTGGAAAAGAATTTGAGAGTAACAACGGGAAAGATTAGAAGAGTCAGGTAAGATCCTAGAAAAAGACCTGTGGGTTATGAGCCCACTCAAAAGATACACCGTTGAACGATTACTTGAAAGGGAGATAGCACCAGTTGATTTAAATGGCTCAAAAGAGATAACACCCTTGAAATAGCTCGAACGAATGCAGAGTGGAAACACGAATCTTCTAAGATATCTTCAATACTCCGGAATAAATGAATACCGAGAAGTGAATGATTATGAGGTGCACCAGTAGGAGAAGGTATTTGAAACAAGGAAAAGGGATATGATCAACACCAAAAGTTTGAATTGAAACCACCGGAGAAGAAAGAGACCGAAGAATGATGAACTTGAAGCTCCGTTAGAATGTTCATGAGAATCACCAGATAAGAATATTGAAAGATAGGAATGGAGAGACTTCACATCAATAAGATGATACTTGATTAAGAGATCTAAGTCCTTGAAGAAACAAGGGTGGGAGGGCGGGAAAACAAAGACAACTTGGGATGGATGAAACGAACACCATTGAGAAAACTAAGATTGGATCTTGCGGATGTTGAAAATGATCGGAACCACTTGAAGAGAAAACACCGGTTGAAAAGGGTTGACATGACAATCTCGATTATCATGAAGGATTAGTATTCACATCGGAGTATGGGAACACCGGTTTGGAAAGGTATGGAATCAACACTTGACTTCGAAGCAACTCGAATACCACAACTGAAAGCAAGATAAAGGATTGGCTTGCAGAAAAAGCCGGAACAAACATATGATAGAGATTTCGTTCAAAGTTTTCGTGGTGGGGCCCACACGGGCTCGATCGTACAACACCATCATGTACAAGGCAGTGCACATGACATACGAAGCGTCCCCGAGTCAGCATAGCCAATGACTCTTTAAGACACAACAAGACCACTGTAAAACCAACCGTGGATGGGCGGACCACTAGACGTCGAACCCCAATTTCATATCATACATCTATCAGAAAGATATCCTAGGAGTTACTTGAATTCCCACTTATAAACTCCCGAAACTTTCTGGTTATGCAATCAGGTGTTGGGGATACAGGAGAAGTATAATATCTCACCCAAAACTAACAAATCCTACATCCAGCTGTATCCATCCTTCAACACATAACCAAGAAACCTTTAGAAATAGTTTACCTCAACCTTCGAAAAGCATCCGTTATACGAGTTATGGCAATACTCCGAACTCCCGCCCCAGTACTGGGTGGCGTCGAGGTTATCTCACCAACAACTGCATAAAAGAGATTTTTGATGTCGGCGAACTCAAGTATTCCAGAACTGCAACGATAAAATTGTGACGACAACACCTCGGGCTCAACTCCTCGGGACACTGCCACAACCCCTAAATGTCAGGAGGCACCAAGAATAATGTTCTCGTCACAAAACCATCCGAACGATTCCAAAATACGCGCACGATCCTAATTTTTCTAGTGAAATTTGAGGAGAGAAGAGTCAAAACTCTATGTCAGGATGCCTCACCAGAGCGACGAAGGGACTGAGGAGTAAAAAGAATCCTACTCTCAACTTTTTCTAGACTCAACAACGCCAGCGATTCGATCAAACATGCGGCTCCTAAGTCGGGGAAGGCTCTGATACCAACTTGTGACACCCACGATGCAGCTATATCCCCCACGTGTCGGAGCACGACTTAGAGGCATAACCGCATTGTAGGCATGTCGCAAGAGGGGTAATCTTTACACATCCCATGTACTGAATAAGAAAGGGATACATAGTTGGCTTACAATCGCCACTTCACACAATAACATAAATATAGCATTACAACAACCAGAATAGAATCAAGGTCCGACTACGGAACCAAAAGGAAAGACAACCCCTAATGCAACAGATCCACGATCGCCCCGACTGGGCTCCACTACTGATCAACTGGAAACGAAACAACACAATGAACGAGATCTTCATCAAGCTCCTCCTTGAGCTCGGTTGCATCACCTGCACGGTATCATCAGCACATGCAAACTGGTTTTGGAAGTAATTTGTGAGTCACAGGGACTCAGCAATCTCATACCCTCGCGATCAAGACTATTTAATCTTATGGGTAGGGAAAGGGTATGAGATGGAGCTGCAGCAAGCACTAGCATATATGGTGGCTAACATACACAAATGAGAGCGAGAAGAGAAGGCAAAGCATGTTCGAGAATCTATGATCAAGAAGTGATCCAAGTCTACTTACGTTCAACCATAACTCCAACACCGTGTTCACTTCCCGGACTCTGCCGGAAAGAGACCATCATGGCTACACACGCGGTTGATGCATTTTAATTAAGTTAAGTGTCAAGTTCTCTACAACCGGACATTAACAAATTCCCATCTGCCCATAACTGCGGGCACGACTTACGAAAGTTCAAAACCCTGCAGGGGTGTCCCAACTTAGCCCATCACAAGCTCTCACGGTCAACGAAGGATATTACTTCTCCCAGGAAGACCCGATCAGGCTCGGAATCCCGGTTACAAGACATTTCGACAATGGTAAAACAAGACCAGCAAAGCCACCCAGATGTGCCGACAAATCTCGACAGGAGCTGCACATATCTCGTTCTCAGGGCACACCAAATGAGCAAGAGGTCGGGTTGGCATAAACCCTGGTTGCCCAGGGGGCGCCGGACATCGCTCAGGTTGGACCAACACTTAGAGAAGCACCAGACCGGGGGGGGGGTTAAAATAAAGATGACCCTTGAGTCTGCAGAACCCAAGGGAAAAAGGCTAGGTGGAAAATGGTAAAACCAAGGTTGGGCCTTGCTGGAGGAGTTTTATTCAAGGCGAACTATCAAGGGGTTCCCATTATAACCCAACCGTGTAAGGAACGCAAAATAAAGCAACATAACACCGGTATGACGAAAACTAGGGCGGCAAGAGTGGAACAAAACACCAGGCATAAGGCCGAGCCTTCCACACTTTACCAAGTATATAGATGCATTAATTAAAATAAGAGATATTGTGATATCCCAACAAAAATCATGTTCTAACAAGGAACAAACTCCATCTTCACCTGCAACTAGCAACGCTATAAGAGGGGCTGAGCAAAGCGGTAACATAGCCAAACAACGGTTTGCTAGGACAAGGTGGGTTAGAGGTTTGACATGGCAATATGGGAGGCATGATATATCAAGTGGTAGGTATTGTAGCATAGGCATAGCAATAGAGCGAGCAACTAGCAAGCAAAGATAGAAGTGATTTTGAGGGTATGGTCATCTTGCCTGCAAAGTTCTCCGAGAAGACGAAAAGCTTGATCCTCGTAAACGAACTCAACGGGTACCTCGAACACGAACTCGTCTCTCGGCTCTACCCAAGGCAAGAACACAAGCAAAGGAAACAACAATCAACCACGGTGCAATGCGCAAGCAACATGGTGCAAAACATGGCATGATATGCGGGATGTAAAATGCAATGTATATGCGAGCTCCGGAAGGAAAAGATTGAAGCATGCCTCAAGTTGGCAAACCAAGAGTGCCTCTAGAAAGATGAGTTGATTTCGGTCGAAATCGATATAAAGATCACCGAAATCGGATGCACGGTTTGCAAATGGCAAGAAAAACAATAATGGCACTAATCTGTGATTAACAGCATGATGCTATCTAAAATGCAACAAGAAACTAAGCTATTGCACTCCAACATAGCAACAAAGCACATGGCAGTGATATACTCAAGATGCTTGACAAAAGAAGAACACTAAGCTATGGGTAAATCACACAAGAGCATGTTCAAACAAGCATGACAAAAGTGCAAAAGATAACAACATCTTAGACTTAGTGAAAATAACAACATGTCAGGAATTAACATCAGGAAGCAATGTTTAGAGCAAGATACCAACATGCTACGGGAACATATCATGGCAAAGCAAGGCATGGCATGAAACTACTCAAAGCATATAACAAAAGTCCCTTACTGACCATAAGACAAAAGGGATCAGAAGATACAATGACAACCATGTGAACATAGCAAGTTTCGTTAACAGATTCAGACTTAGCAGAAAACTAGGCATGGCATAAACAAAATTACGTAGGCATGTTTGTGAGCTCGATACACTCAACATAAGGCATTGCATGACAAACTAAGCATACTACCAGCAAGAAGACACGATGAAGAAGCTAAACATGGCAAGAACAATCTCATAGCATGCATGGATCAACTACACCAACCTTGGCAAAATTGATTAACATGTAAACAATCTGCCAGGAACATTTTATAGCAAAAGTAGAGCAAGATTGAGTCATGCTAGGGTACTCCATAATTGCAAACAAAGACATGGATGGACAGAGCATAAAAATATCTCAAAATCATCCTTACTGAACATGCTCAAAAGAGGCATGGATCACTCTGTAGCAACAAGAATACATGGCATAAAACTATCAGCAGGAAAAGGACTTAGTGAAATTCTAAGTCCCTGAAATCAGCAACATCACGAGAACTACTTTGCATGCTTGTGCTAGTCACCACAATGATCACAAAAATACTTGACATACACCCCTGTAAAGATGGCATGGCATATAACAAGACACATGTAGAGCTCATGCTCATATGAAGCACACATTAACATGGCAAAAATGACAAATGTCCATAATCTGATAAGAAACAGAAACTAACATTACATAGCACTCTTGCAACAGCATTTAGGGCATCAAGATGAACTCAAATGAACATGGTGCAATGGATGAAATGAAGAGGACAACCAGACGAACAATTCGATATGCTACACGCCCAAAACGGAGCTATGGGTGCAAAGATATCATGCGATGAACAGGAGCTAAAAATGTTGCAAACTGAGGACTTAGAGAAATTCACCACCTCGCGGATTAGGGTTGACCGCGGCACGGAAAACGAGGCGGCGGCGGATCTGGCCAGACTTGCGCCGGGGAGGAAGGAGGCGGCCGTGGAGGCTCCGGGCTGCGCAGGTGTGAAGGCTCCGGCCAGATCTGGCCGCTCCCTTACCGGATCTGGTCGGCCGGAGATGGGGCGCCGGCCGGGGAGGCGTGCGGCGGCGCGGAGGTGCCCGCGGGCGTCGGCGGCGAACCGGACGGCGGCAGAGAACCCGACGGCAGCGGTGCGCACCGGCGACGAAGGCGATGGCGGCGGGGATAGGCGGCGAGACGCGGCAGGGAGGCGGGTGGTGCGCGGGGGCTCGGGCGCTCGGGCCCGGTCGCGGCTCGGGCGGCCGGCCTCGGGCTCCGCGGGCCGCGACGGCGAAGTGGGGCGGCGCGGGCGCTGATGTGGCGGGCGCCGGTTGGCTGCGGCAGTAGGGAAAGTGACGTGGTGTCTCCTGGTTGGTGGAGGTGAGGTGGCCGGCGGACATGTATGTCGGTGGAAGAAATGTCCGGCGGCGTGAGGGGAAAAGTTAGGGTTTGATCTGCGCGGAATTTTTAGAGGAGAGCACATATATATAGGTAGAGGGAGCTAGGAGACTCCAAATTGAGCACGGTTTTCGGCCACGCGATCGTGATTGAACGACCGAGATGATGGAGGGGATTTAGGTGGGTTTTGGGCCAGTTTGTAGGGGTGTTGGGCTGCAACACACACAAGGCCTTTACGGTTCCTCGGTTAATCGTTGGAGTATCAAACGAAGTCCAAATGGCACGAAACTTGATAGGCGGTCTACCGGTGGTATACCAAGGCCGCTTGGCAAGTCTCGGTCCAATCCGAGAACGTTTAACACCCGCACACGAAAAGAGACAAAAGGGGACGCCGGAGGACATAGGAGCGCCGGATTGCGAAACGGACAACGGGAAACAAGCTCGGATGCATGAGACGAACATGTATGCAAATGCAATGCACATGATGACATGATATGAAATGCATGACATGCAAGCAAATGACAAGGCAACAACAGCGAATAACTGGAAGACACCTGGCGCAACGGTCTCGGGGGGTCACAACGCGGTAGTGGATGCCGACGCAGAGAGGAGTATGAGGATTCACTGGTTCGGCTGCAGTGTGAGGCTGCCGTCGCCGCATAATAACAGGGGGTGTGGGTGAGTGGAGGGATGGCCTGGCCAGCGGTGGGAGTAGTAGGGGGCGGTGAGGCCTCCGCGCTAGCACAGCCGGCCACGGGAGGTAGGAGCAGGCAGCATGACCGGCGCTGCTTTGGACGACTAGAGCAAGAAGACCAGAGGTTGAAGAAGCATGACGGTTGTTGGATGGACATCACACGGTAACTGCAGCTAGAATCATTTATATTGACTAAGTTGACAAAGCCCTTGGTACGCGTCAACTTAGTAGGCCCACAGGCAAGCTTCCGAAACGGTGCGCCCCAGATGTCATGGGGAAGAATCATTTTTTGGGCGGGTGAAGCTAGAATATCCGAGATTGAAGAAGAAGCACGACATCCGTTGGATGGACATCCAACAACCACTTCTACTAGAACCGTGTGTTGACTATAAGTTGACAAAGCCTTGCATACGCGTCAACTATTTTTTTTGAGGGGACGTCTCAACTTAGTAGGCCCACAAATGTGTGGCAGAGAACTTATAGCCCATTTGAGATTTGTAAGAATGTACACCCCATTTTTGAATTCTAATGAATTTACTACAGCCCATTTACAATTTGTTAAAAGTACAACCCATTTTCTAGCTAGGACAACGATTAATAATTTCAACAAACCGTTCAAAACAAAATTCAATAAAATTTCCCACATTTTGATGGGATCCAAAATATTTTTATCCCAAAATTTCTAGTCAGATTAAATACAATTTCAATATAAATTTGTATTACGTAAAAATCCAACGAAACATTGCGCACGCAACAATTAATGAAATTAAAATTTTCAAAATCCAGAAATAATATTTTATAAAGTAATTACGCGTTTGGTGCATTTTTTATAGTTACTTCCCAATTTTTATAATTACATCCCATTTATTATTTCTTAAAGCCCATTTTCTTGTTAAGCCTAATGCATCCCTCCTAGAAAAGATTTGCAGCCCAGCAGGGCGGAGAATAACAAGTTGACCTTGCCTGGGTATTCCTCAATAAGAGTATAGCTGGGCTAACCATTTTCATCTTGAAAAAAATTAATATCTAGGCTGGACATCTGGCCTAGGCTAGACGGGCCACAACCCGCCCAGTTAATACCCTGCTCTCCTCTAAACAACAACGAAAACATCGCTCAAGAAAAACTCTGCAGTGCTCACACCTCAAAAAGACAAATACTTGTAGCATCCCAAATTTTCAATTTGGAATGTTATACATTAGGTCATCATGCATATCATATTTTATTTTGCTTTTGGTTTTGATCCTAGAAAATCCTAAGCAACTCAAGGACCCACGGAGAGAGTTGGGGATTTCGTTATTTACATATTTGAGTTTTCTCAAATTATGTAAACAGGATCATTTGATTTTATTTATTTTATCATCAATTATTTCTATTACAAAAATATGAGAGAGGGAATAAAATGACTTTCCCAAAATATAGAAATATTGAGGATTTAATAAAAAAATAAATAAGATTTATTTCGGAGTTTTTCGGTATTTTTATTTGAATTTAGGAAAGATGCGTGTTTTTTCAAAATTGCATTTAGGGCCCAAATAAATGTTCACTTAATCGGGCTTGATTTTAGAAACCCGGGAAAATTTATTTCATGATTTTTGGAGTCCGTTTAGTATTTCTTTTTATTTTTCTTCTGAGCGGAATTATTAAAAAAAACGCGGAACCGACTATGGGCCGTACTTGGCCAGGACTCCCTGGCCGGGGCCTTTATAAGGCGCTGCCCCGGGCCCGAGAGAGCCCTGCCGCCGAAACCCTAACCCTAGGCCAGCCCCAGCCCCGCCGCCGCCGCCGCCCCGCCGCCGACCCGCCGGAGCCGCGCCGCCCGAGGTTCGCCGCCGCCTCGACATCCGTGCCGTTTGAAAAAAAATTCTGTTCGTCGTTTTCTTTTTCGTCAGATTTTTCCGCGGTTTTTTTCTGATCGCGATTTCTGATCCGATTTTCGTTTTAGTATAACTTTTCGCTCGTTTATCGGAATCAGGCGATTCAAGCGCCTGGAGTTTCGTCTCGAAACCCTTTTTCCGAATAATCAACTTAAACATGTTTTTGCTACTGTAAAATTTGACTTAGATCCAGATAACTAGAACGAAGTTGTTTTTTCGCCGTTTGACTTCTTTTGCTTCGTTCGATTTCATTCTTTTTGCAAACCAGGGTTCTTAAGTTGAACTTTCTGGTTAGATATTCTATTTGAGTTTTACCTGTGCATTAGATGAGTACTTATTGTATGCTTGTTTGTTGGTCTGCGATAGAGTACCCGGAGTGCGCCGCCTGTTACTTTGAATCTCTAGGTTTCGCGGATCATCAGCAAGGCAAGTAACACTTTGATCATACCTTTTTCTACAACCCAGTTTTATTGCATTAGGTCAATCTTCACACATTACATGATTAGGATCTAATTAAATTATGGGATGGGTAGTAGATGAGGTAGTACCTATTACCTGTTTATTATCAAACCTTTGGGAGTTACTTCTACGTTTGCTTATTACGCCATGCTATGCTCGTAGACGTGGATTGGGTGAGTGATATCCATGACAGATGTGAGATTGATAATTAATGGTTTATCTAAGGTGGCAACCTAACACACATCTGGGTGGATTGAGGCACCTCGGTATTCCAGGACTTGCCTGTTTTTCTTTTGGACCGCCACCCAGGCTCAAAGGGATCATGAGATTATTCATACTAGAAACTTCCGTGTGCAGCCACAAGCCATTATGGGCTATGGCATAGTTGAGTAAGTCGTGCGAACTCTTACAGGGTAGACTAGCAGATGTAGGGGAAAGTAGGTGTACCGGTCTATCCATCGTAAGGTGCTAGCGCTTCTGAAAGACTGTGTCTCAGTCATCCATTTCTCAAACACCATGTAGTGCGAGAAATCCAACGGAGGCGATCGAGTCTTGTGGGGAAAAGTGCGTAAACCTCTGCAGAGTGTAATAAACTAATCATGGTTAGCCGTGTCCCCGGTTATGGACATCTTGAGTATCTAGTACTTGGATTATCATGTGAATCTCAACATGTTACTCTAAAGTTAATTTTGTTGGGTTTTAATGATGATGCTTAATTGGGATTGAGAATGCTGTCAACCATTCTCAATGTTCAACAACCACCATGATAGTAATTAATTTTATTCCTTTGAAGTAGGGAAAAATTGGCTTTACGCAAAAACTGTAACCATAGAGCTTTCCACCAGCCAAATATGCATATAGTATAGTTGTTTCATTCCATTACTCTCTATGTGTTACCTTGCCAGCATATTCCATGTGCTGACCCGTTTTCGGGCTGCAACGTTAATGTTGCAGACTTTTTAGACGACGATTAAGGAGTTTTTTAGGTCGTGGTTCTATACTCAGTGATGCCGTTGGAGTTGATGGACTCACTTACCTTCCAAGCCTTCCGCTGTTTTCGTTATTAGATGGCCTTAAGCCATATTTAGTGTAATAAGTTCTCTTTTGAGACACTCGATGTAATAAGTGTGTGATTGCTACTCTGCTATAAATCCTCCGAGTACTATGTGGTGTCAGCATTACTGATCCAGGGATGACACCGGAGCGCAGAGATCAGACTGTTTGAGGTCTGGTCGCTACAGAGATGGTATCAGAGCACACGCTGACTGTAGGACACGACCACTAAGCTAAAGACCTAGATCACTACTCACTCTCTTCTCTTCTGACCTCTCATCTTTTCTACTCTTTAGGATGGCGGATGCAAGGAACAAGTTCACCCAACCAGATGAAGATACACCCTTTGGACGCCACTTGAAGGAAGTCACTAGATACCTGAACATAGGAGTACCAAGCTTCACGGGAACCTACAACACCACTTTACCTGAAGAAGAGCGCTGGATGATTCAAGTTCAAGTTCCAGGAAGGACGTTCATGCCAGTCACTGAGCCCATAGAGTTTTCTTTTGATGCACCAACTTGGAGTCTAGGAAAGAGTATGGCAGCTCACATCGCCATGGGACGCATTGGAGAAGTCTACCGCTAGGATCTCAAGGATACTATCTACCAGATTTGTGGGCGCCGAGATGAACACTGGGAGATGATCAGCACTAGGAAAGATAGATCAATCGCAGCTTTTATCCAGGAGTTAAACCAGCACATTCGACGACAGGAGAATCAGATGTGCGCCGACATGATAGATCTAAAGAAGGCTAAAACTAGAATCAAGGAACTGGAGGAAGAACTCAAGGTTACGCGTGAAGATTTTGAAGAAGAAATTGAAGTATTGGTGGATAAGAATGCCAACCTAACAATGAAGTTAGCGATATTTATGGGAGGCCCGACACTAGTAGATGAAGACAAAGAACCCAAGGAGATTAGCCCGGAAGACTACATCATCATCGACGGCACCGACTCGGAAGCAGATAGTAGCGATGATGACTATGTTGATGAAGAAGGAGTAGATATCATGGAGTCTACAACCGTAGAATATTTCTAGTAGACCACCTCATCAGTAGTAGTAGTCCACCATGTAAATATAGTAGTCCGAGCACTTTGCGATAGTTAGATCGATTGTATGTCCTTGTTTGATTGATTGAAGTGAATTGTTTGCTTTTGCCTCATATGCATATGGGTAGTGTTTCCTCTTTAGACCCCCTCTATTTTTATATCTCATCTTTTCTAAACCCTCAGATGCCTCCGAGACGTGACCCCAGATTTACCTTTTCGCCGGAGCTTACCCAGTTGATCCAGCAACAGAACACCTTGATGCAGTTGCTAGTTCAGAATCAGAATCAGGGGAACAACAACAACAACCCACCCCCACCACCACCACCTGTTGACCACTTAGCCCGTTTTCTTAGGCTGAATCCGCCGGTGTTTTCCAGTAGCACCGAGCCGATAGTAGCAGATGATTGGCTCCGCAAGATAGCTAGGGAGTTGACCACAACAGGATGCACAGATGCGGAGAAGGTGAAGTTTGCCGCACATCAGTTAGAAGGACCCGCAGCATCCTGGTGGGAGAATTTCACAGCCACTTTCTCAGTCGACACTATCACATGGGACCAGTTTCAGCAGGCTTTCCATACTGCCCATGTTTCAGCAGGAGCAATGGCCAGGAAGAAGCGTGAGTTTCGTAACTTGTGCCAAGGAGGACGGACAGTTGGCCAGTATGTGGAGGAGTTTAGTAAGCTAGCACGTTATGCCCCAGATGACGTTGCTACGGATGCAGCTAAGCAGGAGAAATTCCTGGAAGGACTGGATGATGAGATGAGTATGTAGTTGATGGTAGCCACCTTCAACAATTATCAGGAGTTGGTAGATCGTGCTCTTATGATTGAAGGGAAGCAGCAGCAAATTGAGAACCGCAAGAGGAAGTATGTACAAGGAAAGTATAATTCAGGAGCTCAGCAGAAGCCACGTTTTACCCCTAGAACGGGAGGACATTTTCAGCATACCCATGGAGTAGGTAGCTCGCACAATCACAGTGGTACCAAGAATGGTAATGGGAATGGAGGAAGCAATGGCCAGAACCGCAGCACCCCATCAACCCCAGCCAAGAAAGATCTGAGTCATGTCACCTGTTTCAAGTGTTCCAAGACCGGACATTTTGCCAATGAATGTCCTAAAGGCCAAAACGGCAATGGAAGCTCTGGAAAGAAGCCGAACCCTTTCAATAGGGGACAGGTGAACCACGTTAATGTGGAGGAGGATGAAGCTCAGCCCGATGCAGTAATAGGTAAGTTTTTGGTTAAGTCATATACTGCACTCGTTCTTTTTGATACTGGTGCATCACATTTATACATATCAAGGGGATTTGTGGAAAAGTATAGCCTGCCCACTAGGGTTCTCAAAACACCTATGCTAGTAAGCTCACCAGGAGCAGAGTACATGGCCAGTCAATGATGTTTTCAAGTGCCATTAAGTATAGGAAGGCATGTTTTCCCAACGGATTTAATTATTCTGGAATCCCAAGGATTGGATGTGATATTAGGCATGGATTGGTTATCAAAGTATGAAGGGATTATTGAGTGTGCTAGTAAGACAAATTTGCTCACAACGCCAGAAGGAAGAAGGATCAAGTATGTATCCCGACATGCGCCAAATTGGACACAAGTAAATTCCTTATCAGGAGTTGTGCAGGAGGAAGTACCGGTGGTAAAGGATTTTCCTGACGTATTTCCCGAAGAGTTGCCAGGCATGCCACCGGATAGAGACATTGAGTTTTTGATTGAGCTTTTGCCAGGCACTGGGCCAATATCGAAGAGACCATATAGGATGCCAGCAAAAGATTTGGTGGAAATTAAGAAGCAGATTAAGGAGTTACTGGATAAGGGATATATTCGCCCAAGTTCTTCGCCTTGGGGATCACCAGTACTTCTAGTGGAGAAGAAGGATGGATCGTTAAGAATGGTTGTTGACTATCGAGGATTGAATGAAGTAACGATCAAGAACAAGTACCCGCTACCAATGATCAATGATCTGTTTGATCGATTGCAAGGAGCTAAAGTGTTTTCCAAGATCGAATTGCGATCAGGGTACCATCAGTTGAAGATTCGAGAACAGGATATTCCGAAGACAACTTTTACCACCAGGTATGGGCTGTATGAGTATACCGTTATGTCATTTGGACTGTCTAACGCGCCTGCCTATTTTATGAACATGATGAACAAAGTGTTTATGGAGTTTTTGGATAAGTTCGTCGTAGTGTTCATTGATGATATCCTGGTTTATTCAAAGAATGAAGAGGAACATAAGGAGCATTTGCATTTGGCACTTGGAAAGCTCAGAGAACATCAATTATATGCCAAGTTCAGCAAATGTGAGTTTTGGTTGAAGGAAGTAGGATTCCTCGGACACGTTATATCTGGGGAAGGTATAACAGTAGATCCCGCTAAAGTTGAAACCGTGACCAAGTGGGAAGCCCCAACAACAGTTGGAGAGATCCGGAGTTTTCTTGGACTCGCAGGATACTACCGGAGATTTATTGAGAACTTCTCAAAGATTGCGAAGCCTATAACGGAGTTGCTGAAGAAGGATACTAAGTTCAAATGGACTGAGGAGTGTGAGGCTAGTTTCCAGGAATTGAAGAACCGTTTGGTTACCTCACCAGTGTTGGTTTTGCCAGATCAAACCAAGGATTATGAGGTGTATTGCAACGCTTCACGTCGAGGACTTGGAGCAGTGCTTATGCAGGAAGGGAGAGTTGTTTCATATGCTTCAAGACAACCGAAGCCTCACGAATTGAATTATGCTACGCATGATTTGGAGTTAGCAGCCGTAGTGCATGCATTGAAGACATGGAGACATTTCCTCATTGGAAATCATTGTGAGGTGTACACGGATCACAAGAGTTTGAAGTACATTTTCACGCAGAAGGAGTTGAACCTCAGACAAAGGAGATGGTTGGAGCTCATCAAGGATTATGATATGAGATTGCATTATCATCCCGGGAAGGCTAACGTAGTAGCTGATGCATTAAGCCGCAAGAGCCATGTCAATACGTTAATGACGGAAGAAATACCCAAGGAGTTAGCAGAAAACCTTCGTGAACTATGTTTGGAAATAGTTCCGAGAGGCTATGTAGCAACGTTGGAAATTCAGTCAACTTTGATGGACAGAATCAGGGAGGCTCAGAAATCTGACAAGGAGATTGCTTCCATAAAGGAGAAAATGAGTCAAGGAAAAGCTAAAGGATTTCGCGAGGATGAGCACGACACCCTATGGTTTGAAGACCGTGTTTATGTACCCAATGACCCGGAGATCGGAAAGTTGATTCTGCAAGAGGCACATGATTCACCATATTCAATTCACCCAGGAAATACCAAGATGTATTTGGATTTGAAGGATATTTTCTGGTGGACCGGAATGAAGAAGGATATTGCGGAGTATGTAGCAGTTTGTGACGTATGTCAGAGAGTAAAGGCAGAGCATTAGAAGCCAGCAGGATTGTTGCAACCATTGCCGATACCTGAATGGAAGTGGGATAAGCTAGGCATGGATTTTATCACGGGATTACCAAGGACTCGTTCAGGCTATGACTCGATTTGGGTTGTAGTTGATGGATTGACGAAGGTAGCACATTTCATCCCAGTAAAGACCACATACACCAGTGCTAAGTTGGCAAAGATATACATGACCAGGATTGTATGTTTGCATGGAGTTCCGAGGAGTATCGTATCAGATAGAGGAACCCAGTTTACCTCAAAGTTCTGGAAGCAGTTACATGAAACTTTGGGTACTAGGCTAGAATTTAGTACAGCTTTTCATCCGCAGACAGATGGACAGACCGAGAGAGTCAATCAGATTTTGGAGGATATGCTGAGAGCTTGTGCGCTAGATTATGGATCTAGTTGGTACGATAATTTGCCATATGCAGAGTTCTCTTACAATAATAGCTATCAGACCAGTTTGAAGATGGCCCCTTTCGAAGCTTTGTACGGAAGGAGGTGCAGGACACCGTTGTCATGGGACAAAGTTGGAGACCGCCAGTTGTTTGGACCAGATCTGATTAAAGAGTCTGAACAGAAGGTGAAGTTGATTCGCGATAGGCTCAAGGTAGCCCAGTCCAGGCAGAAGAGCTACGCAGACTCTAAACGTAAGGAGACAGTTACGAAGTCGGAGACAGAGCTTATCTTCAAGTATCCCCACTTCGAGGGATTAAGCGCTTTGGAGTTAAGGGGAAGTTAGCGCCACGATTTGTAGGACCATATCGAGTTTTGGAGCGTATGGGAGACGTGGCCTACAAGTTGGAATTGCCAGGAGGATTGACAGGAGTTCATGATGTGTTCCACGTTTCTCAGTTGAAAAAGTGTCACGCGGAGATGGCTGACATACCTTTGAGAGACACAGTGCCATTAGAAGCAATTCAGTTGGATAACAATTTTTGACCTATGAGGAGAAACCAGTCAAGATTCTTGAGTTTGCCAGCCGAGTCACTCGCAGCAAGCTTATCAAGTTTTGCAAAGTTCAGTGGAGCCACCACACGGAGGATGAAGCCACCTGGGAGCGAGAGGAAGATTTGCTCAAGGACCACCCTCACCTATTTTCTAGCCAACCCGAATCTCGAGGGCGAGATTCATCTTAAGGGGGGTAGGTTTGTAACATCCCAAATTTTCAATTTGGAATGTTATACATTAGGTCATCATGCATATCATATTTATTTTGCTTTTGGTTTTGATCCTAGAAAATCCTAAGCAACTCAAGGACCCACGGAGAGAGTTGGGGATTTCGTTATTTACATATTTGAGTTTTCTCAAATTATGTAAACAGGATCATTTGATTTTATTTATTTTATCATCAATTATTTCTATTACAAAAATATGAGAGAGGGAATAAAATGACTTTCCCAAAATATAGAAATATTGAGGATTTAATAAAAAAATCAAATAAGATTTATTTCGGAGTTTTTCGGTATTTTTTATTTGAATTTAGGAAAAATGCGTGTTTTTCAAAATTGCATTTAGGGCCCAAATAAATGTTCACTTAATCGGGCTTGATTTTAGAAACCCGGGAAACTTTATTTCATGGTTTTTGGAGTCCGTTTAGTATTTCTTTTTATTTTTCTTCCGAGCGGAATTATTAAAAAAAACGCGGAACCGACCATGGGCCGTACTTGGCCAGGACTCCCTGGCCGGGGCCTTTATAAGGCGCTGCCCCGGCCCCGAGAGAGCCCAGCCGCCGAAACCCTAACCCTAGGCCAGCCCCAGCCCCGCCGCCACCCCGCCGCCGACCAGCCGGAGCCGCGCGCCGCCCGAGGTTCGCCGCCGCCTCGACATCCATGCCATTTAAAAAAATCTGTTTGTCGTTTTCTTTTTCGTCGGATTTTTCCGCGGTTATTTTCTGATCGCGATTTCTGATCCGATTTTCGTTTTAGTATAACTTTTCGCTTGTTTATCGGAATCAGGCGATTCAAGCGCCTGGAGTTTCGCCTCGAAACCCTCTTTCCAAATAATCAACTTAAACATGTTTTTGCTACTGTAAAATTTGACTTAGATCCAGATAACTAGAACGAAGTTGTTTTTTTGCCGTTTGACTTGTTTTGCTTCGTTCGATTTGATTCTTTTTGCAAACCAGGGTTCTTAAGTTGAACTTTCTGGTTAGATATTCTATTTGAGTTTTACCTGTGCATTAGATGAGTACTTATTGTATGCTTGTTTGTTTGTCTGTGATAGAGTACCCGGAGTGCGCCGCCTGTTACTTTGAATCTCTAGGTTTCGCGGATCATCAGCAAGGCAAGTAACACTTTGATCATACCTTTTTCTACAACCCAGTTTTATTGCATTAGATCAATCTTCACACATTGCATGATTAGGATCTAATTAAATTGTGGGATGGGAAGTAGATGAGGTAGTACCTATTACCTGTTTATTATCAAACCTTTGGGAGTTACTTCTACGTTTGCTTATTATGCCATGCTATGCTCGTAGACGTGGATTGGGTGAGTGATATCCATGACAGATGTGAGATTGATAATTAATGGTTTATCTAAGGTGGCAACCTAACACACATCTAGGTGGATTAAGGCACCTCGGTATTCCAGGACTTGCCTGTTTTTCTTTTGGACCGCCACCCAGGCTCAAAGGGATCATGAGATTATTCATACTAGAAACTTCCGTGTGCAGCCACAGGCCATTATGGGCTCTGGCATAGTTGAGTAAGTCGTGCGAACTCTTACAGGGTAGACTAGCAGATGTAGGGGAAAGTAGGTGTACCGGTCTATCCATCGTAAGGTGCTTGCACTTCTGAAAGACTGTGTCTCGGTCATCCGTTTCTCAAACACCATGTAGTGCGAGAAATCCAATAGAGGCGATCGAGTCTTGTGGGGAAAAGTGCGCAAACCTCTGCAGAGTGTAATAAACTAATCATGGTTAGCCGTGTCCCCGGTTATGGACATCTTGAGTATCTAGTACTTGGATTATCATGTGAATCTCAACATGTTACTCTAAAGTTAATTTTGTTGGGTTTTAATGATGATGCTTAATTGGGATTGAGAATGCTGTCAACCATTCTCAATGTTCAACAACCACCATGATAGTAATTAATTTTATTCCTTTGAAGTAGGGAAAAATTGGCTTTACGCAAAAACTGTAACCATAGAGCTTTCCACCAGCCAAATATGCATATAGTATAGTTGTTTCATTCCATTACTCTCTATGTGTTACCTTGCCAGCATATTCCATGTGCTGACCCGTTTTCGGACTGCAACATTAATGTTGCAGACTTGTCAGACGATGATTAAGGAGTTTTTTAGGTCGTGGTTCTATACTCAGTGATGCCGTTGGAGTTGATGGACTCACTTACCTTCCAAGCCTTCCGCTGTTTTTGTTATTAGATGGACTTAAGCCATATTTATTGTAATAAGTTCTCTTTTGAGACACTCGATGTAATAAGTGTGTGATTGCTACTCTGCTATAAATCCTCCGAGTACTGTGTGGTGTCAGCATTACTGATCCAGGGATGACACCGGAGCACAGAGATCAGACTGTTTGAGGTCTGGTCGCTACAATACTACTCGAGCTGCTTGGTCCCAGCTGTCGGCCGCTCCTTGTGAAATTTTCTCGTTTATTGACTACATAGGTTGACAATGGTGTGGGACCATGATGTCAGGAAACCAGGAGGAAGCAAAAAATATTACAGTTGTATATAATAAGGAGGCACTTGCGTATGTGCGGCTATGGCCCTGGTGGGTCCCCACTGTCATCCTCTCCAAGTAAAGTCATCCCCTCATTCCTCATGCCGTTGACCATGCGGACAATGCGAGACGGAGGCCTCCGTGGGCCTAGAGGCGTCCAAGATAGGGAAGATTAACCTTTCGGGCGATTCAGACTCGGATGTCGAAGACATCCCTGAGTGGCACCCCAGGCAAAAGCCCCTAGCCAGATCGTAAGTATCTAAGGACACTGTACACATCTCTGATTTTATGCTTTGTAGTTTTAACATATTGAATTGTGTGCTGTAGTCCCGCTCGTGATGTCCCGCAACTATCATCGTCTTCTGGGAATTCGCTGAGGCCGAATATGATGGAGAGCGAGACGCCTCCGTAGGCCACCCCACTCACTGCCACAGCCAACACTGAAGTGTTGTCCCGAAGAACCTCTCCAGGCCATGGAGAGGTGTGGGAGGCCGCCCAGACGGTGCCAGAGGGTAACACCTCGGCTGTCGAAAACATGGGGGAACCGACCAACATGGAAACTGGCGGCTGGGGACATGCCCAATCCGGCCCCCATTCGAATATCATTCTGGAGAACCGTATGGCTCCGGAATTGGGCGAGAAACCTTCTTTGAAGGAAGGGGGCGCGTCGAATCCATCGGCGACCTCTATCAATCTGGAGGCGCCGGATACTCTGGTGGAAGTGTTTCAGCGCGCTTCCATTATGGAAGACCACCGTAGTCTTATGGGTACGGTGGTTAAGAAGGTTTAGTCTGCTAAAAGCAGATTGAACGAAGCCTTTACCAGCCTACTAACAGGCTTTGAGGTATGTGAAGTAATATTCTTTAGCTACTTTGTATATGCAAAAAATATGCCTGTGTATAGATACTAGCCACTGAGACTCTGTTCGGCTTTTGCAAAGAAGGGCTGAACAGAGGATCAAGTAGTGTTCGCAGTAGATAACATACGTGTCTATGTTGATAAATAGGCGTCGCTGTTAGCGGCGACCGCCCAGGATGCCGAAGTGTCCGAACTTAAGCGGAAGTTGCAACGGGCTAATGAAGAACTCATCCACACCAACAAGCGGTTGGAGGAAACGCAAGGTATGCGGTACCTATATATGTATCTGGAATGATATGAGCACTAGTTTGTTATCTTAATGATTTTAATGGTTATACTCATAGTGAACACATCTGAGGTCGAATCCCTTAAGAGCGTGCTGGCCGAAGCCAAAAAGGAGGCAGAGGAGGAACGCGCCGTCTACCAAAAGCATGAAGCGAGGTTGGATGAAGTCCAACAAGAGCTCAAGGATGCCATAAGCAAATGTGAGTCCTTGGAGCACAAGATTTCGGATCGAGAGTCCGAACTTGCTAAGGCCCTCCGAAGCGCGAAGGAGGCCCGGGTGGAAGTCCAAGGCGCCTGTCGGGAGACCCAAGAGGCAAGGCAGATAGCGGCGGGTGAGGCCTTTAATATGCAGATCAAATTTGTAAGGAGGAGATACATCTTATTGACCCGGGTTTGGAGTTCTTTAGGACCATTTGCGGATCTGCCTCGGAGTGTTGCTGACGTTGCGGAGTTCTTCCGAGCCGAAGAGGGGAGCTCGACGGAGAAGCTGTTCTGGTCGCAGTACCTTGCACCAGAGCATCCGGTTTCCCTGAGCGATCAGCTGAAGTAGTTGACCAAACTGCATAGGGTGCCCAGATTAGCCATGAAAGATGTTACATTCCATCTTTGGCCAGCCGAGCCCATACCCAGCAGCTACTTCAGACTCGTGAAGCGGCTAGTCAATGCCTGCCCCCGGCTTGATGTCATAAAGCGGTCGGTCTGTATTGAAGGTGCCCGGATGGCCTTCGCCCGTGTCAAGGTGCAGTGGGCGAAGATGAATGCCACCAAGCTTGCAACCGAGGGACCAGCCGCAGGCAAGGAGCACCGCAGGCCGGAGAGGTATTTTGATGAAATCCTGGAAGGATCCCGCATTGTAGAGGCCAGTGTTCGAAGGATATTATTTTTCAATGAATGTATCTGGGCTGCCCAAACTTTGTATATCAAAACAAGACTTTCGTATAATATGTTTGCTTGTTTTGTCTCAAATTATATTCCTCCTGTGCAGCCATTTGCTGCATCTGAGAGTCTGCCAGTCGTCGGCTTCAGCCCCCACGTAGATATTACAGGGGTGTTCAGAATAGCACATGAGCACACTTGACCCAATGTCTTGGTCCTTAAAGGAGGTGTCAGTGCGGCGAACCAGGCAATCAGACTATGCAGCTTTATCACTCTCACTTAGCCATAGGAGTTTGACAGTGGGGCTAGGAACTAGCCCCTAGTGCGCATGTGGCTGTTAGAATTGGGATGGCTTAGGCGGGTGACCGAGCCGAAGCCAGTCCTTCATGTAATATGGAAAAAATCACAAGAGATTTATGTGAAGTCAACGAATAGCTGACTAGCTCTCACCGCATCATGATAGTCAGTTTTCGGCTTTCTCTACTAAGGTGTTTGACCGGACGAGCCGGAAACACAATCACAGTAGTTCTCCCTTCACTACCCTAGCCGAACTAGCGGAACGTAAGGTAGTAACCACAGGAGCCGGGCACCCCAACTATTGACCAAAGACATGATTCGGAGCCGATGCATATAGTGCCATATTCGGGACGCCGAAGCATACTATAGAAGTGTTCGGGCTTCTTATTTTTGAAAAATATATGTGGCCGGATAAAGCCCTTGGCGATTTAAATCGTGCTGAGGTGTATGTGCCAATTTCACATAAAGAGGGAACACAGATTAGCCAATAAGCCAATACCGCATAGGGTTAGGCGAAGACTGCTTCCATTATAGGCTGATTGATATGTCAAAATGCATTTTTACTGAGAATGCCATAACTATCAAGGCTATTTTACATACTAAGAATTTTAGAACAAGGGAAAGCTGTATACAGGTCCTAAAAAGGAAAAGGTGATCTTGAAGATCCTTTGGACACTCTGCCGCACGTCTGTGCCGCTTTTCGCCTTGATGTGTGATCCTTTGAGAAGATGGATGGTCGGGTGCACGTAAGGGGACTGGAAGAGGGCCCTTGGTACAATCAAAAAGTGATGGGGGTCGTAAAGAACCTGAAAAAATAAACTGCTTTGCCCATGGTACCTTTAGTGCGTAGTTATGCACGCGCAGTACTTATGTCGCTATCAGGTTGGAGCTTTGATGGAGGCATAGTTGCTAATCCAGCTCTGGACGAGCCGGGCTGCAGTTATGCATGGTAAACCGGACTCGTTTGATAGTGTCCGGGGCTTGATTGCCGATGTAGTATTCGACTTGATAAGGCCACCCCGTGCTTCAGCTGTGAGAGCCGCGGTATGCTCCTCAGTATGGAGGGAGCGCTCCATGTTTCCATTGACTGTTATAACGCCATGCAGTCCGGGCATCTTGTGCTTTAGATAAGCATAGCGCGGGACCGCATTGAAACGAGCGAACGCGGTCCGTCCGAGCAGTGTGTGATAGCCACTATGGAAAGGGACGATGTCAAAGATCAAGTCCTCGCTCCGGAAATTATCCGATGAGCCAAAGACTACCTCCAGCGTTATGGACCCTGTGCATCAGGCCTCTACGCCGGGTATCACTCCTTTTAAGGTGGTTTTGGTGGGCTTGATCTTTGACGGATCAACGCCCATTTTGCGGACAGTGTCTTGGTAATGCAGGTCAAGGCTGCTACCGCCGTCCATAAGGACTCGCATGATATGGAATCCATCAATAATTGTATCGAGGACCAATGTTGTCGAACCTCCATGACGGCTACTGGTTGGGTGGTCTTTGTGATCGAAAGTGATCGGACAGGCTGACCATGGGTTGAATTTTGGGGCGACTAGCTCTATGGCATAGACGTCCCTTAGTGCGCGCTTGTGCTCCCTCTTGGGGATATGTGTAGCATATATAATATTCACCATTTTTATTTCAGGGGGAAATTTCTTCTGTCCCCGTGTGTTCGATGGGCGGGGCTCTTCATGGTCGTCCTCGCTGGGTGGACCATTCCCCTTATGTTCGGTGTTTAGCTTACCGGCCTATTTAAAGACCCAACAATTTCTGTTGGTATGGTTGGCAGGCTTGTCAGGAGTGCCATGAATCTGGCAAGGCCGATCAAGTATTCTGTCCAAACTAGATAGACCATCCTTGTTTCCTTTGAATGGCTTCTTCCGCTGACCGGGTTTAGAGCCACTGAATCCGACGTTGACCGTCGTACCTTCAGTATCTTCATTGTTGCTTCGACGCTTGTGTTTGTTGCGTCGTGGCTTGCCGTTACCATCTCTGGCTTCGTGGGTGCCAGGCTCACTGGTGTTGTTGCTTCTACAAGCTAGCCAGCTATCTTCTCCCGTGCAAAAGCGGGTCATAAGTGCAGTGAGAGCTGCCATGGACTTCGGTTTTCTTGGCTGAGGTGTCGGGCGAGCCACTTGTCCCGGACGCTGTGTTTAAAGGCCGTGGGGGCTTCAGCGTCCGGACAGTCGACAATTTGGTTCTTTTTAATTAGGAATCTGGTCCAGAGTTTCTGGGCGCACTCTCTGGGTTGCTGGACTATGTGGCTGAGGTCATCGGCATCTAGAGGCCGAACATAGGTGCCTTGGAAATTGTCTCTAAAGGCATCTTCCAAATCCTCCCAGCTACCAATAGAGTTTTCTGGGAGGCTGTTTAACCAGCGCCGCGCTGGTCCCTTGAGTTTTAGGGGGAGGTACTTGATGGCACGAAGATCATCACCACGAGCCATGTGAATGTGGAGAAGAAAATCGTCGATCCATACTGCGGGATCCGTCGTGCCATCGTATGATTCAATATTCACGGGTTTAAACCCTTTTGTGAACTGGTGCTCCATTACCTCATTAGTGAAGCATAAGGGGTGTGCTGCGCCTCTGTATCGGGCGACGTCACGACGTAGTTCTGATGAAGTCTGTATGCGGTTTTCGGACCGGGTGAGGTTGTGCTTGTCCCGCCAGGCCTGATGGCTATCTTCTCACGTTGGAGCACGTCCCTTTGACCCATAGATTGATCTGGCCTGGCCTGCTCTATTGTCCAGGTCCTGTCTCAGGTCCTAGGTGTATCCCGGAGCCGCTATTTCTCTGCCCTTACGGCGAGGTGGTGCGGGTTGGTGTTCGGTGTAGGTGGCCATTTTATCTCGCCCACGCGGTGGTCGGTCTGGTTCATCACCGTGGTCATGTTTCGATGTTATTGGATCGAAGGCCTCGTGGTCGAATTGTGTCAGTAGCCGATGCTTTGGATAGCTCTTTGTTAGGCGCCGAAGGCCATATTCTTCGGCAGCTAGGACCTGAGTCCATCTGTCATTGAGGTATCCTTTTCGGCTTGGAGCCACTGCTGCTGCTTTTTAGGCTTCTTGTAGTGACGATTAGTTGGCGCTTAAAGCGCTCTTGCTCGAGGGGTTCCTCTAGGATGATAAAGTCTCCATTGCCGAGGCTGACATCGTCCTCAAAGAGTGGTAGATAGTTACTATCCTCCGAGTCCTCGTTCCCGACCGGATCGTCGGTGTTAACCTTCCCCTCCGCCACATCATCCTGTTCAGATGTGCGCTCGACGGGGGCTTCAGCATCCTATGGAGTGTTACCGTCTCCGGTGCCGGTGTTGCTATCTTTGCCACGAAGCGATTTTGAGTGGTGTCGCTGGCGTCGACACTTTGGTGGAGCCTCAGCTGGTTTGTCCTCAACCGGATCCTTCCTGCATTCGCCATCATCCTCTTTGGGTCTATCCACCATATACATGTCGTATGTGGAGGTGGCCGTCCAACGTCCGGTAAACGGCGGGTCTTGGCCTTGTTCGTCTCCGGCATCGTCATCCATGTCATCGATGTCTTTGGAGTTATAGTCTAGCATGTCGGTTAAATCTTCGACAGTGGCTATGAAGAGGGTGCTGTTGGTGGGACGTAAAACTCCCCTCTCTTAGCCCCTAGTTCGGGCTGGGCGTAGTTCGGAAGTGATTCCTCTGTAATAGCGAGGGATCGCATTATGTCCAGAGCCTCATTTAAGAGCGAGGTTTGGACAGGGAAACAAGAGTCCGTGGGGCTGGCCGGGGCGAAGGCCTCCTGGCCACGCCTACTTGACGTGGACTTCGAGAGTTCGAATCTAGAGTCTAGGGGTGAGTTTGGTATTTCAATGATAGGGGGATCCCGGTATGATTCCGAGTTCGCCGCAGACACAATCGCCTACGGATCCTTGATAGTGTAGTTTGCAGTGGAGATTCTGGTGGGCCCCAAACTCCCATCTTCGGACCTAACGGTTTGCTCCGGATCTAAGGCCAGAGAGGTGGTCGGGGCCGTGAATCCTTTGAAGATCAAGTCTCCTCGGATATCGACGACGTTGTTTAGGTTTCCAAAACTGATCTGATGACCAGAGGCGTAGCTGTCGATCTATTCGAGGTGGCCAATCTAGCTGGCACGTAGTGCGAAGCCGCTGAATACGAAAATTTGGCTAGGGAGGAAAGTTTCCCCCGGAACAGCATCATTGTAGATGATTGATCGAGCCATCGATCCTTCCGTTGACAGCACAGTGGAAATCTCAATGAAATCACCAATGTCGGTGTCAAAACTGGCAGATCTTGGGTAGGGGGTCCCAAACTGTACGTCCGAGGATCGAAGGTAATAGGAGGCAAGGGACATGATTTTTACCTAGGTTCGTGCCCTCTTAATGGAGGTAATACCTACTTCCTGCTTGATTGACTTTGATGAATATAGGGGTTACAATAGTTGATCTACCTCGAGATCGTAATGGCTAAACCCTAGATGTCTAGCCTGTATGATTTCTCTTAGCCTCTACGTACTAAACCCTTCGGTTTATATAGACATCGAAGGGGCCTAGGGTTGTATAGAGTCGGTTTACAAAGAAAGGAAACTTCACATCCGGACGCCAAACTTTCCATCCACCCAAAGGAGAGTCCCATCTGGACACGGGAGAAGGCCTTTTATCTTGTATCTTCGCGGCCCATCAGTCCGTCCCATGGCAGATAGGTCGGATCCCCGAGGACCCCATAATCCAGGACTCCCTCAAAGACCACGACGAAAATGTTGAGTGGCTCTCATATGCATTATTGTTGATCTAACAAAGAGCCCAATTTACCTTGTCTTCTCCTGTTGAATAAAATGTTTGCAGATTCCAGCTTAGTCCACGACATTCTTTCACTATTATTATTTTCATATCGTTCGGTCATGCAAGTGAAAGGAAATAGTGATGATATTTGATGAACTAGCCGTGGCAGAGAGAAACGGGTATGAACTCCACTTGTTCTGTTTTTGTAAATATGTTTAACCTAGTATGCATGATTCATCCCATTATGATTAAACATGTTTGCAATGACAATTAGAGATTATAGTTCCTCATGCCATGCATAAGTAGCTAGGAGTGGATAATGATTTATCTTGGATGTCAATATTGCATTAAAATGATTGTGATGTAGTATGATGATATGGTATCCTCCTCTAAATGTTCGAGTGGCTTGACTTGGCACATGTTCATGCATGTAGTTGAATCAAAACCAACATAGCCTCTATGATATTTATGTTCATGGTGTTCATATCCTACTCATGCTAGTGTCCAATGTTACTTATGCGTAATGCATGTTCATGACCATTGTTTCTCTCTAGTTGGCCGCTTCTCAACCTATTTGCTAGCCTTCACCTGTACTAAGTGGGAACTCTGCTTGTACATCCAAAACCTTGAACCCAAGTTACTCCAAATGAGTCCACCATACCTACCTATATGCGGTATTACCCTACCGTCCTAAGTAAATTTGTATGTGCCATCTCTAAAAACTTCAAATAAATATCCTTTTTGTGTGCCTAGATCATTCATGGAGCTATAGGAGGAAGTCGGAATCTTCCATGCTAAGCGGGTTATTCCCGGGTTGAGTGTTTATTCACTCGCCACTACACGAGAAAAAGGGCGGTAATAGGGATTCCCAGTCCCAAATTGCAAATAGAAAAGTCTTACAAATAATCAAACAAAAACTCCTACAGAGTCATAACCTTTACTTTATCACTTGGGAACTGCCACTAGCGTGTTTAGCATGGAAGATATATATAATTGATGGTCGCGAAGTAAACAAGAAGGGTGCATTCCTCAAATTTTCAATTGCCTCTGTTTTAAAAACTTGAGCTCTGGCACTGCTGCAAATCACTGCTTCCCTCTATGAAGGGACTATCTATTTACTTTTATGTTGAGTCATCACCTTCTAAAATAAGTGCCAGAACCTGCATTGTGTGTAGCTAATTTTCGGTGCATCATGACTGGATCTTTTCTACCATGAATTACAATGTTTAGTCGTTGCTTGAACTTTGGAGCTGCTCTGCATTTATGTTTTGCGGTCTCAGAAAGGGCTAGCGAGATACCACTATTGTCATAGTACATCATGGTTGTTTTGACAATGTGTTGCTATTTGAGATATCTTATTATTGCTCGCTAGCTGATTATGTCATTGATATGAGTTCGTATAATTTTTTAGAAGTTATTGTCAGCATGGTTAGTTATAATGTTGGCTAAAAACCCGGGTGTTGTTTAAGCTTATTTATGTAAACAAGAGCAGAAGAGTTCGTAAAAGTTTTTCTTTTCACTTTCAGTTTATCAACTAAATTTCTTGAGGACAAGCAAAGGTTTAAGCTTGGGGGAGTTGATACGTCTCCATCGTATCTACTTTTCCTAACACTTTTCCTCTTGCTTTGCACTCTAATTTTCATGATTTGAATGAAACTAACCCTGGAGTGACGCTGTTTTCAGCAGAACTACCATGGTGTTGTTTACTGTGGAGAAATAAAAGTTCTCGGAATGGAATGAAACTTTGCGAGAATTTTTTATACAATAAAAGGGAATTTCTGGAGCCAAGAACAACTGTAGGGGGCACCTGGGTGGGCACAACCCACCAGGGCGCGCCCCCTCCAGGAGTGCCCAGGTGGGTAGTCCCCCCCTTGTGGCCCCACAGACCGTGAAACCTACGCTATAAAATCCTATTTTTCCAAAAAAAGTGAGGGAGAAATAATTATTGCCTTCCACGAGACAAAGCCACCGTTACCTCCTATTATTCATTGGGAGGCCAGATCTAGAGTCCGTTTGGGGCTCCAGAGAGGGGGATCTTTGATCTTCGTCATCACCAACCCTTCTCCATCGCCAATTCCATGATGCTCCCCACCGGGAGTAAGTAATTCCTTCGTAGGCTCACTGGTCGGTGGGGAGTTGGATGAGATTCATCATGTAACCTAGTTAGTTTTGTTAGGGCTTGATCCCTAGTATCCACTATGTTCTGAGATTGATGTTGCTATGACTTTGCCATGCTTAATGCTTGTCACTTTGGGCCCGAGTGCCCATGATTTCAGGTATGAACCATTTATGTTATCACCATTATATCCAATTTTCTAGATCCGATCTTGCAAGTTATAGTCACCCACTACGTGTTATGATCCAGCAACCCCGGAGTGACAATAGTCGGGACCACTCCCGGTGATGACCGTAGTTTGAGGAGTTCATGTATTCACAGTGTGTTAATGCTTTGTTCTGCTTCTCTATTAAAAGGAGGCCTTAATATCCCTTAGTTTCCAATTAGACCCTGCTGCCACGGTAGGGTAGGACAAAAGATGTCATGCAAGTTCTTTCCGTAAGCATGTATGACTATTTACGGAATACATGCCTACATTATATTTATGAACTGGAGCTAGTGCCGTATAGCCCTAGGTTATGACTGTCACATGGTGAATATCATCCAAAAAATCATCGATCCAATGCCTACTAATTTCTCTTATATTGTTCTGCTAAGTTACCACTGCTATCGTTACTGTTTCACTTGCTACAAAATTATTGCTATCACTATTACCGTTACTGTTGCTTCTACCACCACTATCAAATCTATCATATTACTGTGCTACTGATCACTTTGCCGCAGACAATTAATCTCCAAGTGTGACTGAATTGACAACTCAGTTGCTAATACTTGCAAATATTCTTTGGCTCCCCTTGTGTTGAATCTATAAATTTGGGTTGAATACTCTACCCTCGAAAATTGTTGCGATCCCCTATACTTGAGGGTTATCACCCTCCCCTTTCCTTCCCCTAGGGCCTGCTGTCCAAAGGAGGGGCGCACCAGGGGCTGGTCTATCCCTCCCTTTGGCCCATTAGGCCCATACACTTACCGGGGTGTCCGGAACTCCTTCCGGTGACCCGATGACTACCCAGTGCACTCCGAAACTCTTCTGTTGTCCGAATACCTTCGTACACACACACACATATATACACACACACACATATATATATATATCAATCTTTACCTCTCGACCATTTCGAGACTCCTGGTCATGTCCGTGATCTCATTAGGGACTTCGAACAATATTAGGTCACCAAATCACATAACTCATATAATACAAAATCGTCATCGAACGTTAAGCGTGCGGACCCTAAGGGTTCGAGAACTATGTAGACATGACCGAGGCACCTCTCCGGTCAATAACCAATAGTGAAACCTGGATGCTCATATTGGCTCCTATGTATTCTACGAAGATCTTTATCGTTCGAACCGTTATCATAACATACGTTATTCCCTTTGTCCATCGGTATGTTACTCACCCGAGATTCGATCATCGGTATCTTCATACCTAGTTCAATCTCGTTACCGACAAGTCTCTTTACTCGTTTCGTAATACATCATCCCGCAACTAACTCATTAATCACTTTGCTTGCAAGACTTCTTACGATGTGTATTACCGAGAGGGCCAGAGATACCTTTCCGATACTCGAAGTGACAAATCCTAATCCTGATCTATGCCAACCCAACAAACACCTTAGAAGATACTTGTAGAGCATCTTTATAATCACCGAGTTACGCTGTGACGTTTGATAGCACACAAGGTATTCCTCCGATATCCGGGAGTTCCATAATCTCATAGTCGAAGGAGTATGTATTTGACATGAAGAAAGCAATAGCAATAAAACCGAACGATCAATATGCTAAGCTAACGGATGGGTCTTGTCCATCACATCATTCTCCTAATGATGTGATGTCGTTCATCAAATGACAACACATGTCTATGGTTAGGAAACTTAACCATATTTGATTAACGAGCTAGTCTAGTAGAGGCTTACTAGGGACATAGTGTTTTGTCTATGTATCCACACATGTATCAAGTTTCTGGTTAATACAATTCTAGCATGAATAATAAACATTTGTCATTTGTCCATGTATCCACACATAATAAACATTTGTAGTTAATTATTATGTTGTCATAACGCTTCCTCTTACGGTCTTCACGATCTTCCGTTGACAACGTGGTTGATGTACCCGTACGTCTTCACGATCAACCGATCTAGCACGGAAGGTACGGCACCTCCGTGATCTGCACACGTTCAGCTCGGTGACATCCCGCGAACTGTAGCATCCCAAAATTCTAAATTTTGGAATGTTATATTAAATAGATAGATATGATTGATTGTTTGATTGCTTGGGTGAAATTGAGTGAAATTTGAAACTTTTTGAAAGTTAAATGAGAGGGAATAAAAGGACTTTCCCAAACTTTCATTTTTGCATTTATGATCTCCATGAATTGAAATTCTTTTCAAATACAAAACCCTAGAGAGAAGATGACATAACTTCTTCCATTTAAATAAATGAAAAGGGTTTTTGAAAAATATTTGAATTTCACTTGGAAATATTTCAAATTCAGAAACTTTAAGCAACTCAATGATTTTCACGAGAGAAGATAAAATGACTTCTTCAAAACATATGAAATATGAGTTGGAAGTTTAAAATTATCAAATTTAAAGTCCTTTTGAAATTATTTTCAATTTGGAGTTATTTGGGTTTTATTCAAATTATTTTCTCCAAAAATAAAATATATGGAAATTAGGGTAAAATGATTCCCTACAATAGAAAATTGGAGAGAAATAAATTTGAAATTATTTTGGTATTTTTAAAGATTTTTATTGGATTTTATTAGAGCTGTAGCACTGTTTGAATTATTTGAATTTTTGTGGATTTTATTTGACTTTAGAAAAATGTTCATGTCGTAGAAAATCTTTTTCTGAAAATTTTGATATATAATATGCCTATATTATATTTTTGTTTTATCTGGTTTTATTTGTGTTTTCTAAAAAAATGTTTTATTAAAAAAAACTCCTCTGACGAACTGGGCCGTCCCAGCCAAACGGGCCCGGCCATGTGTGACGCCCCCGATTCAATCGTACACTAATCATACACGCAAATGTGTACGATCAAGATCAGGGACTCACGGGAAGATATCACAACACAACTCTACAAATAAATAAGTCATACAAGCATCAGAATAAAAGCCAGGGGCCTCGAGGGCTCGAATACAAGTGCTCGATCATAGACGAGTCAGCGGAAGCAACAAAATCAGAGTACAGACATAAGTTAAACAAGTTGCCATAAGATGGCTAGCCCAAACTGGGATACAGATCGAAAGAGGCGCAGGCCTCCTGCCTGGGATCCTCCTAACTACTCCTGGTCGTCATCAGCGGGCAGCACGTAGTAGTAGGCACCTCCAGTGTAGTAGGGGTCGTCGTCGACGGTGACGTCTGGCTCCAGGGCTCCAGCATCTGGTTGCAACAACCAGGTAGAAGGGAAAGGGGAAAAGAGGGAGAAAAGCAACCGTGAGTACTCATCCAAAGTACTCGCAAGCAAGGAACTACACTACATATGCATGGGTGTATGTGTAAGGAGGCCATATCAGTGGACTGAACTGCAGAATGCCAGAATAAGAGGGGGATAGCTAATCCTGTCGAAGACTACGCTTCTCGCAGCCACCGTCTTGCATCAAGTAGAAGAGAGTAGATTGAAGTCATCCAAGTAGCATCTCCAAGTAGCATCTCCAAATAGCATCTCATAGCATAATCCTACCCGGCGATCCCCTCCTCATATCCCTGAGGTAGAGCGACCACCGGTTGTATCTGGCACTTGGAAGGGTGTGTTTTATTAAGTATCCGGTTCTAGTTGTCATAAGGTCAAGGTACAACTCCAAGTCGTCCTGTTACCGAAGATCACGGCTATTCGAATAGATTAACTTCCCTGCAGGGGTGCACCACATTCCCCAACACGCTCGATCCCATTTGGCCGGACACACTTTCCTGGGTCATGCCCGGCCGCGGAAGATCAACACGTCGCAGCCCCACCTAGGCAAAACAGAGAGGCCAGCACGCCGGTCTAAACCTAAGCGCACAGGGGTCTGGGCCCATCGCCCATAGCACACCTGCACGTTGCGAGGGCGGCCGAAAGCAGACCTAGCCTAGTGGCGTTCCAGTCCAATTCGGCGCGCGCCGCTCCGTCGCTGACGTCTGAAGTGCTTCGGCTGATACCACGACGTCGGGATACCCATAACTACTCCCACGTAGATGGTTAGTGCGTATAGGCTCGTAGCCGACTCAGATCAAATACCAAGATCTCGTTAAGCGTGTTAAGTATCCGCGAACGCCGAACAGGGCCAGGCCCACCTGTCTCCTAGGTGGTCTCAACCTGCCCTGTCGCTCCGCCACAAAGTAACCGTCGGGGACCGTCGGGAACCCAGGCCCACCTCTACCGGGATGGAACCACCTGCTCCTTCAGCCCCCAACTCCGAACAGTATCACAGGTAATGTAACAGTGTATAGTATATAGTATATGCCCGTGATCACCTCCCGAAGTGATCACAGCCCAGTAGTATAGCATGGCAGACGGACAAGAGTGTAGGGCCACTGATGGAACACTAGCATCCTATACTAAGCATTTAGGATTGCGGGTAAGGTATCAATGACGGTAGCAACAATGACAGGCTATGCATCAGAATAGGATTAACGGAAAGCAGTAACATGCTACACTACTCTAATGCAAGCAGTATAGAGTAGAATAGGCGATATCTGGTGATCAAAGGGGGGGGGCTTGCCTGGTTGCTCTGGCAAGAGAGAGGGGTCGTCAACTCCGTAGTCGAACTGGGGCGTCAGCATCGTCACGGGGTCTACCGAAGAGAAGAAGGGGGGGGGGAGAAACAATAATACATAGCAAGCAAGTGCATAACAGGATAACAGGCAGAGCTAGACGTGTTCTAACGCGGTAGAAGGTGACACCGGTGAAGGGGGGAAGCATCCGGGAAGTATTCCCGGGGTTCCGTGTTTTCGGGCAGAGGAGCCGGAGGGGGGAAAGTTGCGAGTTCGATAGGTTAGGGGGGTGTGGCGGACGAACGGGTTGCGTATCCGGAATCGTCTCGTCGTTCTGAGCAACTTTCATGTTGAAAATATTTTAATCCGAGTTACGGATTAAAAGATATGATTTTCTAAAGATTTTATTAATTTCTGGAATTTATTTAATTATTTAATTAATTCGGAAAATGCATTTATGACGTCAGCATGATGTCATGCTGACGTCAGCAGTCAACAGAGTTGACTTGGTCAACCTGACATGTGGGTCCCGGTTGTCATTGTCTAAGACTAACTAATCAGGTTTAGTTAGTCTAACTAAAATGATTAGGTTTATTAACTACAATTAATTAGGTTAACTAATTTAATTAATTAGTTTAAACAGAATTAATTAAGTTAATTTTTTAGTTACTTAATTGATTATTTAGTATTTAATTATATTTATTATTATCTATCTTTTTTTATCGTTCTGGGGCGCTGGGGCCCCACACGTCATTGGGCCATGGGGGCCTATCGGGCGGGCGGGCTCGCGGGCGCGACGACGAACGCCCGCCAGGGCGAACCCGAGTGCTGGCCTCGGGCGCGGCCAGTGGCGGTTATGGCAGGCCGGACAGGGCGGCGAGGTAGGCGGCGGTGGCACGGCGACAGCGGCGCCTGCGAGGCCGGTCGGGGCCAGGCGCGGCGGTGGCCGGAAGAAGCGGTATCGGCAAGGGCAGCAGCAGCATCGGCCGAACGGAGACGGGGGCGGGGCGGCTACGGCGCGGTCGCGGCAGGCCAGGGCGCTGCGCCCGGTCATGGTCACGCGAGCACGGCGGCGAGCATAGGAGAGTTCGAGGGGAGACGGACGGGAGGGGCTCACCGGCCCTGTAGATGTGCAAAGGTATGCTCGGGGAGGGGCCGAAGAAGCGTTTCCGGCGACGGGGCGACGGGTGACGGCGTAGAGGACGACGGGGAGGGAGGCCGGCGTGGTGGCTCCGGCATCGAGCGGCGGGGCGGCGTCGGACGTCGAGGGCGCGGTCGCGGTCGGCGCAGCGAGAGGAGTCGTCGAGGGAGAGGGGACGGGGGCGCGAGGACGAGGGCGGGGGCCTGCGAGGCGGCACAGGGCGACGGCCACGGGGCCAGCCCCGCTCCGATCTGGATCGGGGGGAGGGAGAGATGAGGGAGTGAGAGGAGATCGATCCCGATCCAGGGGGATCGGGGGAGGGAGTGGGGCGAGTGGGGGGGGTTAGGGTTACGGGGTGGGGATAAGGAGAGAGAGGAGGGGCCGGCTGGGCCGGCCTGATTGGCCCCGAGGCCATCTGGGCCGAGGCCCAGCGAGGGGGGGGGCTATAATTTCTAGTCTTTCTTTTCTTTGGTTTCTATTTTCCTTTTATTTCTTTTCTGTTTTCTTTTAGTTTTTTATTTTATTATAGTTTTGTAAAATACCAAAGTTGTACCTAATTTAGTTTTAATAAATATTCCACTGCCCCAATAGTTTTGGGAAATGAAATAACTTAGTTAATATTTTATTAATTGAAAAAGGCATTTATTTATTTGTTTTTGTTATTGTTTTGTTTATTTTTGAGCATCTAACTATTTTATCAAAATGTGGTTTCTCCACCATAATTACTCATGATTTATTTGACCCATCTTGAACATTTTAGTTTTAACTTTTGAAAACTTTATTTGTTTGACTTGATTTTGAATTTGACTTTGAACGAGATTTGAATCATCGTGAGATTAGCAACAGTAATCGTGGTGACGTGGCCCCGTTAGCAGAGGTTTACTGTAGCTTGATTATCCGGGCATCACAATTCTCCTCCACTACAAGAAATCTCGTCCCGAGATTTAAGTGGGAAGTAAAGGGGGAAGGTTCGGGTTACGAAATTCTAACGAATCTTCTCGGTCTTGGTTGCTCTTCTCGAAGTGGTCGATCCATTACATTGATGTCTTCATTTCTCTGCTTCAGGTCATCATGATGAAGTCGGCGTTCTTTTCTTCAGGAACTCCATCGTACTTACGAAAGAATAAAGGGGTGGCATTCCGGGAGAACTGACCTCTGCAAGGTCGACTATCTGGTCAATAACATCAAGGAAGGTGGCGGAACTAACTCTCGAATTAAAACTTACAAAAATATTGAGAGCAAAGTAAGGAGGTGTCATGGGAAGTTTCGAGCGGGCAGGCAATCATTCGATGCCTGAACAGGGCGTGAAAAGGGGTTCAAGCAACGGGAATAAGTATTGCGTCTGATACCAGAATAGATCACTAGGCAGGGGGCCCGTGAACTACATACAAAGTCAAGCTCTAGGAATAACTTTGGCAACGGGGTGTTCAGGAGAGTCAGGTTTCGATCCCGTGGAACTGTGGGTTATGGGTCCACCATGTGAGTTAAAGTAGGAAGGGCGGTGACATCTTGCACGATCATGTAAGCAAGGCATGTCAGAGGAGAGTCTGAGGGTCATGTAGGCAACAACATAGGTACCAAGGGCGAGGGACGAAGAGAACCATTTTCCTGCTCGTTGAAACGAGGCGGACCAATAGGCAAGGTTCCCGTCCATCGGTGGTTACCAGAATGTCAACAACAATAGTAACAAGGTCTTACTGACAGAGTTGTACATCGAGGTCTTTGCACAAGCAGTGGATTATTACTGCTTATATCATCTAGATCATAGAAAAGGTTTAAACAAACCAATGGAAGGAAAATATGATCATCAGATTAAACAGAACAATGGAAAGGAAAATATGTTTAAACACATATTTCAAGGGTATACCCTTCCCAAGGACAAGCAGAGCATGATATCCATGTCAGGATATAATGTAGAAAACTCTTTAGGTAGGGGAGAGAATTTTCATGACATTGCCCATGCAACGGTGTTTGGGTAATTGAGCAAGAAACATTTAGCATTGGGCTTCAAATGGTCTTGTTGAAAATCGGAGTACCATAGACATGCTTCGAGATAGCATTGACATGGTCATCAGGTGAAGATCAGACTTTGGAAACACGAAGGATCCATCAGGAATAACTTGTAGAATAAGTCTTACAATTTCCTCATGGATGAATGGATAACCTTGCTGAAAAGGAATCTATAATGATAGGTGCTCCAGCCGGGGGGGGGGGTGCTAGGCATGACATCATGTTACCGGGTCATCAAAGGATCAACATCATAACTCTTGGAAAGTTGTCCCAACCATCATATCTGACCGAGATTCATATCCAATTGGTGTCATGAAACCTCAGACTCAGGGGGTCCGAGAGGAAAAAGGTGCAGCACAAATCGTCGAAATGACATTGCAAGATCCTCGAGAAATGAACTATGGGAGCGGGTTTCTAAAGCAATAGTTCATCATTAAACCAAGGAGAGGACAAGGAGGTGTCTGGTGAACTCAACGGCAATTCACCGAGATTCCCAAAAGATGGATTTCCACAATTAAGTGAACAAGGAGATAACATTGGTCAGATCAAATGATATAAGGAAGTATGCTCGAGGAAAACATACACAATTAAACATTGGTTGAAAGGTGCGCCCGAAATATGGGTTGGGTTGCACGACCAATGTCAGAATGGTGATTCAATAATCAATAGCCTAAGAATGAACTTTCGACCATTAACTTCAAAAATAGGGTTGCTAGAAGGAAAGAATCCAAACAACACCGTTCACTTGTTGGAATTAACACGGGGACCAAGAAAGAATGGTGATGGTGAGAAGTATTTCTATGTCAAGAATTCTCAAGAGGTGGAACAAATCTCAGAACATTCTTGACATAAAGGATGGTAATACTCCAAGGTAAAGAAGAACAATTGCAGGATAGCAAGGAACTCAAGGTATAACACCAAACATGAACAAGCTTGTGTTGGTGGGAAGGCAATAAAGTGGTCGATGATAATACAATTCATCGAGGGCAAGGATGGTATTTCTCATCATGAATTCAATTGATATCCTGGATGAGCTCAGAATGTTGATGATCACGATACCTTTGTCGCGAGAGTTCATGAAGATGTAATCGATCGACGACGACATCAAGTCAAAGTAATGATGAAGTGAAAGGTTATTGGAACCAAGGGTACGACACAACTCGAAACCAAGCTTTTTGTTCAAGGCGAAATGGTATGACGATGAGGATCGACGTAAGGTTAGTTCATCGTCGAAAATTGTGCTCCAAGAAGAAGGACCGGGTAGCACAGTTAAAATCATCAAGACAATGATATAGCCAAACAGGCTAGGAATGGCGTGATCGGGTACAAACTCGTACTTAAAGAAGATTACTAAGAGTTGTTGAACCGTAGTGCGGACTCGGCTCAGTTATCGGTGTCTTTGAGTGTTTAATAACTCAGAGCCCATGAAAAATTGTAATCAGTGAGAATGTAGTACTTGATGAAGAACTCATAAGAAGTTATGCAGTTCCAAGATAATCTCGAGATACCAGGGGGGTAATACTCGAAGACGGATCAAAGTAGAGGTTGGACCGGGGTATTGATCCACAGAAGACAAGTGCTTACACTTGCATCGAAAATGGTATTTAAAGGAGAACATGGTCGGAACCACGATTGTAAAAGGGCAGACCCCAGATATAAGATGAACTTATATCAAGGGAATAATTAGTTTTAAAAGAAGCTTCGATGAGAAGATGTACAACGTGTCCATGGGCATGAACATAAAGTTCAAGGTCGACTCCCACTTCTCCAATGTATAACCTTTCATTCACTTCTCACTTTCGAGGAAGTTGTAGTGTTGAAATTTTATCTGGCATAATACCAGGAGTGTATGACTCGTGAAAACTTTCGGGTTCACACGTTTTAGAGAAGGCATATGTTCAACCCATCAGGTTATCGTGGAAATATATACCACAAGCTTCAATAGTAGAAATCACCAGCTCGAAGCAGAGCATGGTTGAGAAAGCAGAGGATACAATTTACCAAAGGCATTATGTATCAGAGGAAAGGCTCACAAGGTTATTGAATATGAAGGGCGTTGTCAGGTAAAATCCAACAATGGATCGGGCGATCCACAACGGAGCTGATGTGAGTATCGGTACTCAATCAGAGGAAGAAAGAATGCACGAGCATCATATTATAGGACAACTGAATAATTTGATGCTTAGATAACAAAGGAATTATGATTTCCAAAACAAAGGATCAGAAGCAGACGCTCTGACCAAGGATGGATAAGTTCAATAGACTTAGGGGCACAACCGACGGAAATTGATTGGTCGAGAACCAGCTCATGTTCAAAAATGACGTCTGAGCCGGAAGGAGGAATTCTAGGATCTGTTTGAGGATTGCGAGCATTCGCAACAAATCGAATCAACGGACTCAAATGATAATGACAATGGATGTCAACAAGATTACTAGACTTATGGGATTAACCATAATGCAAGTAATCAAGAATTTCAAGAGCAATAGGATGCTCAGGATTTTCGGAAGATCGAATGGTATTTCGAGGATTCGCGACATACATGCATCAACTGGGGATGAGTGGATACTCGGTAAGTGCGAGAAATTATCCGTAGGGGTATTCAGGCGACAAGGAACTGCAAGGCAGTAGGCACAAAAGGATTCTCGGAACATTAGAGAGAATTTCGGGGTATCTTGTAATAACAAGATCAACTGGGAATAAAAGTAAGAACGACAGGTGTAAGTATTTATCCATAGGGATGTTTCGGTGGTAGGTAATTGCAAAAGCGACAGGCATAAGGTCTCGAGAGAATATCGGAGAGTATCTTCAAAATCTTCTAGCGCAGTAGGCGATCATTTGTGATAATGGGCTCTCCGGGAGAAAGTAGTTACGAGAACCTCGAGTCAGATTTAGTAAAATTATTTAACCCGAATAGAGGAGAGAATAGAGTCCCAGAGTATAGGTCGAGGAATAAAAGATTCTAGTACCACCCAATGGCGACGTGTGCCCATAAGACACACAGCCATGTTGGTAAAAGTTTTGCAATGTCTAGACTCGACTTCGGCCAAGGAGTTGGAAGGGGGATTCCTACAGGCAGTCGGCTCTGATACCAACTTGTGACGCCCCCGATTCAATCGTACACTAATCATACACGCAAATGTGTACGATCAAGATCAGGGACTCACGGGAAGATATCACAACACAACTCTACAAATAAATAAGTCATACAAGCATCATAATACCAGCCAGGGGCCTCGAGGGCTCGAATACAAGTGCTCGATCATAGATGAGTCAGCGGAAGCAAAAAAATCAGAGTACAGACATAAGTTAAACAAGTTGCCATAAGATGGCTAGCCCAAACTGGGATACAAATCGAAAGAGGCGCAGGCCTCCTGCCTGGGATCCTCCTAACTACTCCTGGTCATCATCAGCGGGCAGCACGTAGTAGTAGGCACCTCCAGTGTAGTAGGGGTCGTCGTCGACGGTGACGTCTGGCTCCAGGGCTCCAGCATCTGGTTGCAACAACCAGGTAGAAGGGAAAGGGGAAAAGAGGGAGAAAAGCAACCGTGAGTACTCATCCAAAGTACTCGCAAGCAAGGAACTACACTACATATGCATGGGTGTATGTGTAAGGAGGCCATATCAGTGGACTGAACTGCAGAATGCCAGAATAAGAGGGGGATAGCTAATCCTGTCGAAGACTACGCTTCTCGCAGCCACCGTCTTGCATCAAGTAGAAGAGAGTAGATTGAAGTCATCCAAGTAGCATCTCCAAGTAGCATCTCCAAATAGCATCTCATAGCATAATCCTACCCGGCGATCCCCTCCTCATATCCCTGAGGTAGAGCGACCATCGGTTGTATCTGGCACTTGGAAGGGTGTGTTTTATTAAGTATCCGGTTCTAGTTGTCATAAGGTCAAGGTACAACTCCAAGTCGTCCTGTTACCGAAGATCACGGCTATTCGAATAGATTAACTTCCCTGCAGGGGTGCACCACATTCCCCAACACGCTCGATCCCATTTGGCCGGACACACTTTCCTGGGTCATGCCCGGCCGCGGAAGATCAACACGTCGCAGCCCCACCTAGGCAAAACAGAGAGGCCAGCACGCCGGTCTAAACCTAAGCGCACAGGGGTCTGGGCCCACCGCCCATAGCACACCTGCACGTTGCGAGGGCGGCCGAAAGCAGACCTAGCCTAGTGGCGTTCCAGTCCAATTCGGCGCGCGCCGCTCCGTCGCTGACGTCTGAAGTGCTTCGGCTGATACCACGACGTCGAGATACCCATAACTACTCCCACATAGATGGTTAGTGCGTATAGGCTCGTAGCCGACTCAGATCAAATACCAAGATCTCGTTAAGCGTGTTAAGTATCCGCGAACGCCGAACAGGGCCAGGCCCACCTGTCTCCTAGGTGGTCTCAACCTGCCCTGTCGCTCCACCACAAAGTAACCGTCGGGGACCGTCGGGAACCCAGGCCCACCTCTACCGGGATGGAACCACATGCCCCTTCAGCCCCCAACTACGAACAGTATCACAGGTAATGTAACAGTGTATAGTATATAGTATATGCCCGTGATCACCTCCCGAAGTGATCACAGCCCAGTAGTATAGCATGGCAGACGGACAAGAGTGTAGGGCCACTGATGGAACACTAGCATCCTATACTAAGCATTTAGGATTGCGGGTAAGGTATCAATGACGGTAGCAACAATGACAGGCTATGCATCAGAATAGGATTAACGGAAAGCAGTAACATGCTACACTACTCTAATGCAAGCAGTATAGAGTAGAATAGGCGATATCTGGTGATCAAAGGGGGGGGGGCTTGCCTGGTTGCTCTGGCAAGAGAGAGGGGTCGTCAACTCCGTAGTCGAACTGGGGCGTCAGCATCGTCACGGGGTCTACCGAAGAGAAGAAGGGGGGGGGAGAAACAGTAAATACATAGCAAGCAAGTGCATAACAGGATAACAGGCAGAGCTAGACGTGTTCTAACGCGGTAGGAGGTGATACCGGTGAAGGGGGGAAGCATCCGGGAAGTATTCCCGGGGTTCCGTGTTTTCGGGCAGAGGAGCCGGAGGGGGGAAAGTTGCGAGTTCGATAGGTTAGGGGGTGTGGCGGACGAACGGGTTGCGTATCCGGAATCGTCTCGTCGTTCTGAGCAACTTTCATGTTGAAAATATTTTAATCCGAGTTACGGATTAAAAGATATGATTTTCTAAAGATTTTATTAATTTCTGGAATTTATTTAATTATTTAATTAATTCGGAAAATGGATTTATGACGTCAGCATGATGTCATGCTGACGTCAGCAGTCAACAGAGTTGACTTGGTCAACCTGACATGTGGGTCCCGGTTGTCATTGTCTAAGACTAACTAATCAGATTTAGTTAGTCTAACTAAAATGATTAGGTTTATTAACTACAATTAATTAGGTTAACTAATTTAATTAATTAGTTTAAACAGAATTAATTAAGTTAATTTTTTAGTTACTTAATTGATTATTTAGTATTTAATTATATTTATTATTATCTATCTTTTTTTATCGTTCTGGGGCGCTGGGGCCCCACACGTCATTGGGCCATGGGGGCCTATCGGGCGGGCGGGCTCGCGGGCGCGACCACGAACGCCCGCCAGGGCGAACCCGAGTGCTGGCCTCGGGCGCGGCCAGTGGCGGTTATGGCAGGCCGGACAGGGCGGCGAGGTAGGCGGCGGTGGCACGGCGACAGCGGCGCCTGCGAGGCCGGTCGGGGCCAGGCGCGGCGGTGGCCGGAAGAAGCGGTATCGGCAAGGGCAGCAGCAGCATCGGCCGAACGGAGACGGGGGCGGGGCGGCTACGGCGCGGTCGCGGCAGGCCAGGGCGCTGCGCCCGGTCATGGTCACGCGAGCACGGCGGCGAGCATAGGAGGGTTCGAGGGGAGACGGACGGGAGGGGCTCACCGGCCCTGTAGATGTGCAAAGGTATGCTCGGGGAGGGGCCGAAGAAGCGTTTCCGGCGACGGGGCGACGGGTGACGGCGTAGAGGACGACGGGGAGGGAGGCCGGCGTGGTGGCTCCGGCATCGAGCGGCGGGGCGGCGTCGGGCGTCGAGGGCGCGGTCGCGGTCGGCGCAGCGAGAGGAGTCGTCGAGGGAGAGGGGACGGGGGCGCGAGGACGAGGGCGGGGGCCTGCGAGGCGGCACAGGGCGACGGCCACGGGGCCAGCCCCGCTCCGATCTGGATCGGGGGGAGGGAGAGATGAGGGAGTGAGAGGAGATCGATCCCGATCCAGGGGGATCGGGGGAGGGAGTGGGGCGAGTGGGGGGGTTAGGGTTACGGGGTGGGGATAAGGAGAGAGAGGAGGGGCCGGCTGGGCCGGCCTGATTGGCCCCGAGGCCATCTGGGCCGAGGCCCAGCGGGGGGGGGGGGCTATAATTTCTAGTCTTTCTTTTCTTTGGTTTCTATTTTCCTTTTATTTCTTTTCTGTTTTCTTTTAGTTTTTTATTTTATTATAGTTTTGTAAAATACCAAAGTTGTACCTAATTTAGTTTTAATAAATATTCCACTGCCCCAATAGTTTTGGGAAATGAAATAACTTAGTTAATATTTTATTAATTGAAAAAGGCATTTATTTATTTGTTTTTGTTATTGTTTTGTTTATTTTTGAGCATCTAACTATTTTATCAAAATGTGGTTTCTCCACCATAATTACTCATGATTTATTTGACCCATCTTGAACATTTTAGTTTTAACTTTTGAAAACTTTATTTGTTTGACTTGATTTTGAATTTGACTTTGAACGAGATTTGAATCATCGTGAGATTAGCAACAGTAACCGTGGTGACGTGGCCCCGTTAGCAGAGGTTTACTGTAGCTTGATTATCCGGGCGTCACACCATGGCCCAGTCCCGCGGGCTGTCTCCCTCCCGAGCAGGAGACCTGCCGCCGCACACCGTCGTTGCGTCGGCGTCCGTGCCGCCTCCGGACTCCCCGGACGCCGCCTCTGCGTTGCCCCTCCTCCAAGCTTCGCGCCACCCCCTCCTTCCTATAAATTCAGGCACCCCGGTCCCTCTCTCTCCTTTCCCCATCTCGCTGGAGCTCCCGCCTCCGACGAGATCTGTCGCCGCCGCCGTGCTCCGTTCCGACGCCCTCAAGCGTCATCGACCCCACCGCTGCGTCCGCCTCGACGCGCCGCCCCTTCCCTGCTACTCCGTCGTAGCTGCCGAGCCCCGGAACAGCCGGCCCGATCAAGCCCGATGCCCCGCCGCCGTTGTTCTTCGCCACCAACGCCGCCGCCGCCACCGCCGCAGTAAGTCACCGTGGCCGCCTCCTCCGTCTGATCCAGAATCGACGGCCAAGATTAGATCTGTTAGATTTTTTTCTTCGAACCGGTATGCGCTAAGTAGCGGACGTTCGCTCGATTAGCCTCGCAGCGAACGGTTTTCACCCAACATTTTTCTGACACGTGTGCAGGGACTTATTTGTAGTTATTTTCTTCACAGTTTAGTCCATGTTCTTCAAACGGTCACAACTTTTTGCTCGTTTGTCCAAATCCAACGAAACCAACGCCCACTTCTTCGTTATGATCCCCACTATCCAGATAAAACCACTTAAACATGGTTTTGAAAGTTTAAAATTTGATTTCAAATAGATTTGTATTTGAACTTTGTTTGATCATAACTTGAGTTTTATAACTCCGATTTAGTTGATTCTTTTTGAAAATTAAAGCTCTTGATCTAAACTTTTTGATAAGGCCAAATTCACTTAATTTTGGTACTGATAGAAATTGTTTTCTGCTGCAAGAGTTATTTTCTTGGTTTTGAAGTTTTCCGAATTGTTCTCTTCATTCTTCACGATCTTTTGAGTGATTTCTTATGTGTGGTTACTATTGCTTGCTTACAATAGATTGACCGGAGTGTGAAGAGTAGAACTATTAGGAGTTATGAGTGCGAATCATCTTCATCAACAGTACAAGGCAAGTTCACACTTTGATCATACTTTTCATTACCCAGTTTTTATGCATTAGTTTCACCCGTCAAACACTTCATGATTAGGTTTTGGTAACATGGGGATATTGGGAAGTAGTTGATGAGGTAGGAAACTATTGTCCTACATTCAAACTCTGGGAGTTACTTCTACGTTATGCTCATACTGCTCTGCTAAGCTCATAGACGTGGATTGGTTGAGTGTTTCATAATAGATGTGAGAGTTATTATTAATGGTTAACTTAAGGTGGCTACTTTAATACACATCTGGGTGGGATGGTAGGGGCACCCTGGAGCACCCAGTGGTTTGCCCGGGCACCTGGAGAACCCAGTGCTTGCCCGGGCACCCCGTGTGATCACCCTATGGAATGCCACCCAGGCTCAAAGGGGTCATAAGATTATTCATGCTAGAAACTTCCGTGTGCAGCCACAAGCCATTATGGGCTCTGGCATAGTTGAGTATGTTGCATGACCTCTTTCAGTGGTGGGCTAGAAAATGTAGGGGAAAGTAGGTGTAACTGTCCACCCAGAGTAAAGAGTTAATGCCTCTGAAAGACTGTGTCTCGGTCATCCGTTTCTCAAACACCCTGTAGTGCGAGAAATCCAACGGAGGATATTGAGTCTTGTGGGGAAAACTACGCAAACCTCTGCAGAGTGTACAAACTAATCATGGTTAGTCATGTCCCCGGTTATGGACATCTTGAGTATTTGGTTCTTGGATTATCATGTTGATCTCATCACTTTAATTAATTAATTTGTTGGGTTATAATTATTACTTTGGGATTGAGTTGGAGGAACCTTCTCAATGCTTTCAACCAACTTTGTAGTTAAATAAAATATATTCCTTTGCATTAGGGAAAAATTGGCTTTATGCAAAAATAAACTTAGAGCTTTCCACCAGCCAAATATGCATGTAGTGATAGCCATTGTTCATCATTGATCTTTGGTGTGAATTTGCCAGTACATTCAATGTACTGACCCTTTGTGGCTGCAACGTCTCATGTTGCAGGATTATCTTACGACGAGTAAGTGATACATTAGGGTTACGATTTCTACACTCAACTTTGTCGTTGGTGTTGATGGGAATCCACAACCTTATTGTTACTTCCGCTATTTGGATTGAGGTTATAGTATTTACGTTACTATATACATGTGATTTACCTCTATTATAAATCCTCGAGTACTGTGTGTGTCAGCATACGATCCAAGGATGACACTTAAGCACAGAAACTTGACCGTCTGAGGTCGGGTCGCTACACGAACTCACGATCCAGTAGAGCTTCGAGGAGAGTTTTGTCAGCACAACGGCGTGATGACGGTGATGATGATGCGACCGGAACAGGGCTTCGCCTAAGTACCGCTACAATATAACCAAGGTGGATTATGGTGGAGGGGGCACCGCACACGGCTAAAAAATCAATGATCAACTTGTGCGTCTATGGGGTGCCCCCTCCCCGTATATAAAGGAGTGGAGGAGGGGGAGGGCCGGCCCTCTACTATGGCGCGCCCTGGGGAGTCCTACTCCCACCGGGAGTAGGATTCCCCCCTTTCCATGTAGTAGGATTAGGAGAGAAGGAAGGGGAAGAGAGAAGAGAAGGAAGGACGGGGCGCCGCCCCTCCCCAAGTCCAATTCGGACTAGGCCTTGGGGGCGCGCGGCCTATCCTAGGCAGCCCCTCTCTCTCTCTCCCCTAAAGCCCAATAAGGCCCATATACTCCCCGACGAATTCCTGTAACTCTCCGGTACTGCGATAAATACCCGAACCACTCAGCACCTTTCTAATGTCCGAATATAGCCTTCCAATATATCTATCTTTACATATCGAACATTTCGAGACTCCTCGTCATGTCCTTGATCTCATCAGGGACTCCGAACAACCTTCGGTACATCAAAACACATAAACTCATAATACCGATCGTCACCGAACGTTAAGCGTGCGGACCCTACCGGTTCAAGAACTATGTAGACATGACCGAGACTCATTTCCAGTCAATAACCAACAGCGGAACCTGGATGCTCATATTGGTCCTACATATTCTACGAATATCTTTATCGGTCAAACCGCATAACAACATACGTTGTTCCCTTTGTCATCGGTATGTTTACTTGCCCGATATTCGATCGTCGGTATCTCAATACCTAGTTCAATCTCGTTACCGGCAAGCCTCTTTACTCGTTTCGTAATACATCATCCCGCAACTAACTCATTAGTTACATTGCTTGCAAGGCTTATAGTGATGTGCATTACCGAGAGGGCCCTGAGATAACTCTCCGACAATCGGAGTGACAAATCCTAATCTTGATCCATGCCCACTCAACAAACACCATTGGAGACACCTGTAGAGCACCTTTATAATCACCCAGTTATGTTGTGACGTTTGGTAGCACACAAAGTGTTCCTCCGGTATTCGGGAGTTGCATGATCTCATAGTCATAGGAACATGTATAGTTATGGAGAAAGCAATAGCAACAAACTAAATGATCATCGTGCTAAGCTAACGGATGGGTCAATTCAATCACATCATTCTCTAATGATGCGATCCCGTTAATCAAATGACAACTCATGTCTATGGCTAGGAAACTTAACCATATTTGATTCAACGAGCTAGTCAAGTAGAGGCATACTAGTGGCACTCTGTTTGTCTATGTATTCACACGTGTACTAAGTTTCCGGTTAATACAATTCTAGCATGAAGGATAAACATTTATCATGATATAAGGAAATAAATAATAACTTTATTATTGCCTCTAGGGCATATTTCTTTCAAACTCCCACTTGCACTAGAGTCAGTAATCTAGTTCACATCTTTATGTGATTAGTTCACATCTCCATGTGACTAATACCCAAATGGTTTACTAGAGTCAATAATCTAGTTCACATCGCTATGTGATTAATACTCAAAGAGTGATCATGTTTTGCTTGTGAGAGAAGTTTAGTCTATGGGTCTGCAACATTCAGATCCGTATGTATTTCGCAAATTTCTATGTCTACAATGGTATGCACGGAGCTACTCTAGCTAATTGCTCCCACTTTCAATATGTATCCAGATTGAGACTTAGAGTCATCTAGATTGATGTAAAAAAGCTTGCATCGACGTAACTCTTTACGACGAACTCTTTTATCACCTCCATAACCGAGAAATATTTCCTTAGTCCTCTAAGGATAATTTTGACTGCTGTCCAGTGATCTACTCCTAGATCACTATTGTACTCCCTTGCCAGAATCATACTAAGGTATACAATAGGACTGGTAAACAGCATAGCATACTTTATAGAACCAATGACTGAGGCATAGGGAATGACTTTTCATTCTCTTTCTATTTTTCTGTCATGGTCGAGTTTTGAGTATTTACTCAGCTTCACACCTTGCAACACAGGCAAGAACTCCTTATTTGACTGTTCCATTTTCAACTACTTCAAAATCTTGTCAAGGTATGTACTCATTGAAAAAACTTATCAAGCGTCTTGAGCTATCTCTATAGATCTTGATGCTTAATGTGTAAGCAGCTTCATCGAGGTCTTTCTTTCAAAAACTTTTTTCAAACACTCCTTTATGCTTTCCCAAAAATTCTACATTATTTCCGATCAACAATATGTCATTCACATATACTTATCAGAAGTGTTGTAGTGATCCCACTCACTTTCTTGTAAATACAAGCTTCACCGCAAGTCTGTATAAAACCATATGCTTTGATCACTTTATCAAAGCATATATTCCAACTCTGAGATGCTTGCACGAGTCCATAGATGGATCGCTTGAGCTTGCTCACTTTGTTAGCACCTTTAGGATCGACAAAACCTTCTGGTTGCATCATATACAACTCTTCTTTAAGAAATCCATTAAGGAATGCAGTTTTGACATCCATTTGCCAGATTTCATAAAATGCGGTAACTACTAAAATGATTCGGACAGACTTTTAAGCATTGGTACGAGTGAGAAAATCTCATCGTAGTCAACACCTTGAATTTGTCGAAAACATTTTGCGACAATTTGATCTTTGTATATAGTAACACTACTATCAGCGTCCGTCTTCCTCTTGAAGATCCATTTATTCTTAATGACTCACCGATCATCAGGAAAGTCAATCGAAGTCCATACTTTGTTCTCATACATGGATCCCATCTCAGATTTCATGGCTTCAAGCCATTTTGCGGAATCTGGGCTCATCATCGCTTCCTCATAGTTCGTAGGTTCGTCATTGTCAAGTAACATGACTTCCAGAACAGGATTACCATACCACTCTGGTGCGGATCTTACTCTGGTTGACCTACGAGGTTCGGTAGTAACTTGATCAGAAGTTTCATGATCATCATCATTAGCTTCCTCACTTACTGGTGTAGAAATCACTGGAACTGATTTCAGTGATGAACTACTTTCCAATAAGGGAGAAGGTACAATTATCTCATCAAGTTCTACTTTCCTCCCACTTACTTCTTTCGAGAGAAACTTCTTCTCTAGAAAGGATCTATTCTTAGCAACGAATATCTTGCCTTCGAATCTGTGATAGAAGGTGTACCCAACAGTTTCCTTTGGGTATCCTATGACGACACATTTCTCCTATTTGGGTTCAAGCTTATCAGGTTGAAGTTTTTTTTACATAAGCATCGCAGCCCCAAACTTCAAGAAACAACAACTTAGGTTTCTTGCTAAACCACAGTTCACACGGTGTCATCTCAACGGATTTAGATGGTGCCCTATTTAACGTGAATGCAGCTGTCTCTAATGCATAACCCCAAAATGATAGTGATAAATCGGTAAGAGACATCATAGATTGCACCATATCTAATAAAGTATGGTTATGACGTTCGGACACACCATTACGCTGTGGTGTTCCAGGTGGCGTGAGTTGCGAAACTATTTCGCATTGTTTCAAATGAAGACCAAACTCGTAACTCAAATATTCTCCTCCACGATCAGATCGCAAAAACTTTATTTTCTTGTTACGATGATTTTCCACTTCACTCTGAAATTCTTTGAACTTTTCAAATGTTTCAGACTTATGTTTCATCAAGTAGATATATCCATATTTGCTCAAATCATCTGTGAAGATCAGAAAATAATGATACCCGCCCGAGCCTCAACACTCATCAGATTGCATACATCAGTATGTATTATTTCCAATAAGTCAGTTGCTTGCTCCATTGTTCCGAAGAACGGAGTTTTAGTCATCTTTCCCATGAGGCATGGTTCGCAAGCATCAAATGATTCATAATCAAGTGATTCCAAAAGCCCATCAGCATGGAGTTTCTTCATGCGCTTTACACCAATATGACCTAAATGGCAGTGCCACATATAAGTTGCACTATCATTATTAACTTTGCATCTTTTGGCTTCAATATTATGAATATGTGTATTACTACGATCGAGATTCAATAAACCATTCACCTTGGGTGTATGACCTCAGAAGGTTTTATTCATGTAAACAGAATAACAGTTATCCTTGACTTAAATGAATAACCGTATTGAAGTAAACATGATCCAATCATGCTATGCTTTACGCAAACACCAAATAACATTTATTTTAGGTTCAACACTAATCCCGAAGGTAAAGGGAGTGTGCAATGGTGATCTTATCAACCTTGGAATCACTTCCAACACACATCATCACCTCGCCCTTAACTAGTCTCTATTTATTTTGCAACTCTCGTTTCGAGTTAATTACTACTCTTAGCAACCGAACCAGTATCAAATACTGAGGGGTTGCTATAAACACTATTAAAGTACACATCAATAACATGTATATCAAATATACTTTTGTTCACTTTGCCATCCTTCTTATCCGCCAAGTATCTAGGGAAGTTCCACTTCCAGTAACCATTTCCTTTGCAGTAGAAGCACTTAGTTCCAGGCTTGGGTCTAGCTTTGGACTTCTTCAAGGGAGCAGCAACTTGCTTGCTATTCTTCTTTGAAGTTCCTCTTTCTTTCCCTTTTCCCATTTCTGGAAACTAGTGGTCTTGTTAACCATCAACACTTGATGCTATTTCTTGATTTCTACCTTCGCCGATTTCAGCATCGCGAAGAGCTTGGGAATTACTTTCGTCATCCCTTGCATATTATAGTTCATCACTAAGTTCTAGTAACTTGGTGATAGTGACTAGAGAACTTTGTCAATTACTATCTTATCTGGAAGATTAACTCCCACTTGATTCAAGCAATTGTAGTACCCAGACAATCTGAGCACATGCTCACTGGTTGAGCTATTCTCCTCCACCTTGTAGGCAAAGTACTGTCAGAGGTCTCATACCTCTCGACACGGGCATGAGTATGAAATACCAATTTCAACTCTTAGAACATCTTATATGTTCCGTGGCGTTCAAAACATTTTTGAAGTCCCGGTTCTAAGCTGTAAAGCATGGTGCACTAAACTATTAAGTAGTCACCATACCGAGCTTTGTCAATCGTTCATAACGTGTGCATCTGCTCCTGCAATAGGTCTGTCACCTAGCGGTGCATGAAGGACATAATTCTTCTGCGCAGCAATGACTATAATCCTCAGATCACGGACCTAGTCCGCATCATTGCTACTATCATCTTTCAACTTAGTTTTTCTCTAGGAACATATCAAAATAACGGGGAGCTACATCGCGGGCTATTGATCTACAACATAGTTATGCAAATACTATCAGGACTCGGTTCATGATAAATTAAAGTTCAAATAATCATATTACTTAAGAACTCCCACTTAGATAGACATCCCTCTAGTCATCTAAATGATCACGTGATCCAAATCAACTAAACCATGTCCAATCATCACGTGAGATGGAGTAGTTTTCAATGGTGAACATCACTATGTTGATCATATCTACTCTATGATTCACGCTCAACCTTTCAGTCTCCAGTGTTCTGAGGCCATATCTGCATATGCTAGGCTCGTCAAGTTTAACCCGAGTATTCCGCATGTGCAAAACTGGCTTGCACCCGTTGTATGTGAACGTAGAGCCTATCACACCCGATCATCACGTGGTGTCTCAGCATGAAGAACTTTCGCAACGGTGCATACTCAGGGAGAACACTTATACCTTGAAATTTAGTGAGAGATCATCTTGTAATGCTACCGACGAACTAAGCAAAATAAGATGCATAAAGGATAAACATCACATGCAATCAAAATATGTGACATGATATGGCCATGATCATCTTGCGCCTTTGATCTCCATCTCCAAAGTATCGCCATGATCTCTATCGTCACCGGCATGACACCATGATCTCCATCATCTTGATCTCTATCAATGTGTCGTCACATGGTTGTCTCGCCAACTATTGCTCTTGCAACTATTGCTATCACATAGCGATAAAGTAAAGCAATTGTTTGGCGCTTGCATCTTATGGAATAAAGAGACAACCATAAGGCTTCTGTCAGTTGCCGATAACTTCAACAAAACATGACCATCTCATACAAGAATTTGTATATCATCACGTCTTGACCATATCACATCACAACATGCCTTGCAAAAACAAGTTACACGTCCTCTAGTTTGTTGTTGCAAGTTTTACGTGGCTGCTACGGGCTGAGCAAGAACCATTCTTACCTACGCATCAAAAACCACAACGTGGTATAGTGATTGCTTTTTGATCTTCAGAAAGAACCCTGTCATTGAATCTGATTCAACTAAAGCTGGAGAAACACACACCCACTAGCCACCTGTGTGCGAAGCACATCGGTAGAACCAGTCTCGCGTAAGCGTACGCGTAATGTCGGTCTGGGCCGCTTCATCCAACAATGCCGCTGAATCAAGAATCAACTAGTGACGGCAAGCAATATGTATATACCCACGCCCACAACTCCTTTGTATTCTACTCGTGCATATAACATCTACGCATAAACCTGGCTCGGATGCCACTGTTGGGTAACGTAGTAATTTCAAAAAACATCCTATGCACACGCAAGATCATGGTGATGCATAGCAACGAGAGGGGAGAGTATCGTCTACGTACCCTCGTAGACCGCAAGCGGAAGCGTTATGACAACGCGGTTCATGTAGTCGTATGTCTTCACGATCGAACGATCTAGCACCGAAGGTACGACACCTCCGCGATCTGCACACGTTTAGCTTGGTGACGTCCTGCAAACTCACGATCCAGTAGAGCTTTGAGGGAGAGTTTCGTCAGCACGACGGCGTTATGACGGTGATGATGATGCTACCAGAACAGGGCTTCGCCTAAGCACTATTACGATATAACCGAGGTGGATTATGGTGGAGGGGGCACCACACATGGCTAAAAGATCAATGATCAACTTGTGTGTCTATGGGGTGCCCCCCTCCCCATATATAAAGGAGTGGAGGAGGGGGAGGACCGGCCCTCTTCTATGGCGCGCCCTGGAGAGTCCTACTCCCACCGGGAGCAGGATTCCCCCCTTTCCATGTAGTAGGAGTAGGAGAGAACGAAGGGGGAGAGAGAAGAGAAGGAAGGAGGGGGCGCCGCCCCTCCCCATAGTCCAATTAGGACTAGGCCTTGGGGGGCGCGCGGCCTGCCCTAGGAAGCTCCTCTCTCGCTCACCTAAAGCCCAATAAGGTCCGTATACTCCCCGGTGAATTCCCGTAACTCTTCGGTACTCCAATAAATACCCGAACCACTCAGAACCTTTCCGATGTCCGAATATAGCCTTCCAATATATTGATCTTTACGTATCGAACATTTCGAGACTCCTCGTCATGTCCCTGATCTCATCCGGGACTCCGAACAGCCTTCGGTACATCAAAACACATAAACTCATAATACCGATCGTTACCGAACGTTAAACGTGCGGACCCTACGGGTTCGAGTACTATGTAGACATGACCGAGACTCATTTCCGGTCAATAACCAACAGCGGAACCTGGATGCTCATATTGGTCCTACATATTCTACAAAGATCTTTATCGGTCAAACCGCATAACAACATACGTTGTTCCCTTTGTCATCGGTATGTTTACTTGCCCGATATTCGATCGTCGGTATCTCAATACCTAGTTCAATCTCGTTACCGGCAAGCCTCTTTACTCATTTCGTAATGCATCATCCCGCAACTAACTCATTAGTTACATTGCTTGCAAGGCTTATAGTGATGTGCATTATCGAGAGGGCCCTGAGATAACTCTCCGACAATCGGAGTGACAAATCCTAATCTTGATCCATGCCAACTCAACAAACACCATCGGAGACACCTGTAGAGCATCTTAATCACCCAGTTACGTTTTGACGTTTGGTAGCACATAAAGTGATCCTCCGGTATTCGGGAGTTGCATGATCTCATAGTCATAGGAACATGTATAGTTATGGAGAAAGCAATAGCAACAAACTAAACGATCATCGTGCTAAGCTGACGGATGGGTCAAGTCAATCACATCATTCTCTAATGATGTGATCCCGTTAATCAAATGACAACTCATGTCTATGGCTAGGAAAATTAACCATCTTTGATTCAACGAGCTAGTCAAGTAGAGGCATACTAGTGACACTATGTTTGTCTATGTATTCACACATGTACTAAGTTTCCGGTTAATACAATTCTAGCATGAATAATAAACATTTATCATGGTATAAGGAAATAAATAATTACTTTATTATTGCCTCTAGGGCATATTTCCTTCAAAATTTTCAAACATTTCTTTTTTTTCTTTTTTTTCTTGCAGGTTACAGGTGAAACTACTGACACCCCTCCCACAAGACAGAAATATACTCATGTGTGCACAAATGAAAGGATAAACAGCTCAGAAAGGTCCCATAAAGATCTTACTTACTACCACAGTAGGTTGTCTTTTATTATAGCAGCCCTGCATAGATTTCAGCTTCTTCAATATCTCTACCAAGGACATAGCTCCAGTTTAGGTTTTCATTTTATTTTAGAATTGTGTGTTCGAATCAAATCTATACATCAGTTGGTTCCAGACATTTGGAGCATAGTTGCTTAAGTTTGCTTTTTTCGTGCCATGGTGAATGTGCACGGACCAGATGATCAAAATAGCTTTGCGACTTGGTCAAGTTGCACCAAATCTGCCAAAAAGTGCAAAGCCCACAAGGTTTTTTTCTACTATACAACCAAAATTTGTGCTCATCTGCACTATTGCATTTGCTATGTGCAACCAAAATCTGACAAGTAACAAGTTCCAGAGAAGAGGTAAGGGGCAGAGAAGGCGGAGCATCTGGAGAGGACGAACTCATAGTTTTTTGTGTGCAATTGGCTTTTTTGGAGTTCACCGTCTGGATCTCAGCTTCTATCTCGGCGCCATGGGAGATCCGAGGTTCTATCTTTGTAGGGAGAGTACCTTCGAGGTGAACAAGACAACATGCGGGGGCAGTTGCAATTGGGATAGGACGAAGGGGGGTTAAGATCCTCTGCAGTACTGTATGGTGCTGTAGTGTCGATGACATATGTGACCAGGTCCCACATGACAGTGACTGTACAGCACCGTACAGTACTGCAGAGGATCCTAACCCGACGAAGGGTGGGGAGGGGGGAGGAAAGAACGTGGTCGGTGGGGGGCTGTCGTGCATCTGAGCGGAGGCTGCCGGGACCGCTGATAGATGGGATGGCGTGCGACTAGGTTTCCTTTTGCGAACGAGGGGGGACCAGGTATTTCCTTCCTGGTCGGTCGCTCGGGGTCGCCAGCGGGCCAATGAGCGCTCGCTAGACGCGTCTGAGAAACAAGACTGCCGTGTCGACTGGAGGCAGCTTTTTGGGGACATCAAAGACTTGTCAAAGATGCCCCAAAAAAGAAATCCAAGATAGCCCCAAAAGTACACGGTGGTCATTTGCCATGGGATATGCAATGCAGAATCTACCACGCGATCCACACACGTACCATCTTATTTCATGTGGCTACTATGTTGTGAAAGGGATTTTTTTTCAAAACTAGCATGGTTTTTACAGCAATTTCTGAAATTAGCAGTGCTAACAAGTTATTTGCAAAATTAGCACCCCATCGGCCTCCCATTGGCCGAAGAGTGGCTCTTCGGCCAGCCGTTGACCGAAGAGGGCACTTCTGCCTCCCGTTGGCCGAAGTGTGCCCCAACTAGACCGAAAAGGACTCTTCAGCTTCTCATAGGCCGAAGAGCACTCTTTGGTCAACCGTAGGCCGAAGAGTCCCCGGGCCCCACCTTTTCGCGTGAACAGGTGACCGAAGTTGCATGGTCGCGCTCTTCTGCTTACTGTAGGCCGAAAAGGGTTTTTTTATTATGACTTACGAATGTTGTGTAACCATTTTGCAATGAAAAAAAATTGCACAGCCCTTTCCGTAAATATTTTCCCGCCAACTCTTTCCCCTCCATATGTTCCCGCCAACCCTTTCCCGCCATATGTTCACGCCACCCGTTTCCCGCCAACCCTTTCCCGCCATATGTTCCCGCCACCCGTTTCCCGCCAACCCTTTCCCGCCATATGTTCCCGCCAACTCTTTCCCACCATACCCCAGTCGTTCTTTCCCGCCATTTTCTCTCCTCTATACCTATAAAACCCCAGTGCACCCCCTCGGCGGCACGAAGCTGCACCTCCTCCTCACCAGCCAAACCGCCTCCTCCTCCTCAGCCCACCATGGCCTCTCCTCCTCACCCCATCATGACTCCACCTCACTTGTACGCACAAATAGCTATCCCATTGGGAAAAAATGACCGTAGGCCGATGGAGATGGCTACGATCTACCGTTTCTGTGCTTTGGATTCGAAAATAGGTGGAGAAACGAAGAGATCAGCGAGGGGGGCGATGTACAGAGAGGAACGAGAGAGACAAAGGAAGAACAGCGAGAGGAGAAAGAAGATGCCGCTCGGGCCTTATCCGCTACTCTTCGGCCACTGGTAAGCCGAAGACCTCTTCGGTCGCTGGCTGGCCGAAGAGGCCCATCTTCGGTCTCTGGCTGGCCGAAGAGGCCCGTCTTCGGCCCAGTTCGCGCACGCTTCGGCCTGGCTTAACCGAAGACGTGTCTTCGGGCTTCCGCAGGTCGAAAAGGTCCACTTCGGCCAACCGTTGACCGACGGGCCGCTAGTTTTGCAAATAACGTATCGACACTGCTAGTTTCCGAAATTGCTATAAAAAACGCGCTACTTTTGAAAAAATCTGTGAAAGGTACTGTGTCTCAAGCATTGAGACGACACTTATGGACTAAACGTTATCCAACAAGCAACGATGCCTTATAGCGATTTGCCAAAACGAAAACGGAAAAAACTTACTGCTTACATCTTGGTCGGACTTAACAACAGAGGATATGGATGTGCCGTAGCTGCTTTGTTTAGGAAACAGCTTTGCCGATCTAAGCATTCATTTGGCCGTCCAGCAGATGGAGCTGCATCACTATAAAATCAACTCCGATACCGCTCTCATCGACCATTGCCGATGCAATGCTCCTACTGCTGTGCATCGTGGTCCTCCCTGCCGTGCTCCTCCTCGTGCTATCCTCCAAGCAGCACGGGGAATGCTACGTCGGCGGCCGGCCGCTCCCTCCCGGGCCACCATGGCCACGGCTCCCACTTCTTGGGAACCTCCTGTATCGCTGCCCTACAACCGCCTCCCTCGTCGTCACCCTCTGGACGGGCGGCAAGCCGGCCATCTTCATCGCCGGCCGTGACGCCGCGCACCGCACCCTCGCCCGCGATGGTGCCACCTTCGCGCACCGTCCGCCGTCGTGGTCCTTCGGGTTTAACGCCCACGGCGTCAACAGCTCCCAGTACGGCGGCCGCTGGAGCCTCCTCCGGCGCAACATCAGCTCGCACCTTGCAGGGGCGCCTCTCGCTGGCGCGCTACAATATTCCCTCGGTAAGCTTGTTTCGAGTCTCGACTGTGTGGCCGCGGCGGCCAAGAACCACGTCGTTGTGCCATCAGAAATGCTCCGACACGCCGTGGTCTCCTTCTTCGCCTCGCTTTGCTTCGGCGAGGGAGTGGAGGAGGACGTGCTCAGGCAGCTACGAGGAGTCCACGCCGAGATCCTCTCCCTGGTCGTTGAGCTCGGCGCGTTCCACCTAATGCCAGCGCTCCTCGAGGTCGCGTGCTACTTCCCTAGGTGCCGGAAGCTATCCAACGCCCAGAAGAGGCACCGTGCTACTGTCACGACTCTCATCAGTGCTCGCCAACAACGAGACAGTGATGGGGTCGGCTCAGGGCGGCGCCGGTGCTACGTCGACACGCTCCTGGAGCTAAGGCTCGGAGACGAGGAGATGGTGAGCCTGTGCTGGGAGTTCATGAACGCTGCCGCCAAGACCACTTCCACGGCGCTCGAGTGGATCATGGCACGTCTTGTGCTCCACCAGGTATGCGTACCGATACGAGATAGGCTTTTTTGCTCCCGGGGGTCGGGACTCATGGTTATCCTGTACTACATCTGTCCTAGTTTATAGCTTCTTATGGTATTTTATGTGAATTTTTGATCAAATATTTAACTAATAAAGATGATATTATTTTTTATGACATGCATTAACATTTTGTTAGTTAAAATTATGATTAAATTTTGATACAAAATACTAAGGGGACTAATAAACAAGGAAGGAGATAGTACATTTGTACAGAACGCAATATCTAGAGATCAGTGGCATGTCCTGTGATAGCGTTTTGTTTAGCAGGCGCGTGGGGTATTGAGACGGTGAGACCTGCTGTGATTCATGCTCTTTCTCCAGTGGCAGATGTCCATAGAGAGAAAAACTCCTTGAAATCCAATGTTAAATTGAATAGAGAGAGCATTACTTTTCTAGAGCAGTGAGAGAGAACGCCTTTTTAATGAAGTGAGAGAGAGGCTTGTGCATGTGTGTATGCAGGTGCAGGTGAGAGAGAGTGTGTGTCAGCAGAGTGAGCGCCCATCTGAGAAAAAGCGTGAGGCATGCATGTGAAACGAGAGAGAGCATCCTGTCACCACAGGACAATTTTTAAACAGCGGCCTGCCTGTCAGCCCCCTACACCCGCTGCTGTTGCAAATGATCGGTGACTTGGCAGGCTGCACTACGAATCTTAGCCCCAGGCCGCTTTTTTTACGCCGGCGTCGAAAAAAGGCCCAATCGCGTTCCCAAGACGTCGAAATCCGCCAGATCGGCCCGTTTTTTGACCCGGCGTGCCCAGGCCGAACCCAGCGCACTGGGGGCGCTTGGGGCACCGGCGGAAGGAAAAATCGCCCGGGTCCCCACTGTCAGGCGAAAAGTCACACTGATTCGCCCCGTTTTTCCCTCTCCTTCCCCGACACCTTGCCGATCCCGGCGTCGCCAGCCACCTCTCTGCCGTCGTCGTCGATATCTCGCCATTCCTCGCCGTGAAACAAAGAAAGATCCCCCGACGCCCTCTCCCCCCCACTTTCCCGAGTTTCCCTCGCCGCTCCGGCGCCCGCCGACGAGTCTGCGCACGACGCCCGCTACGTGTTCGGTGCTTTGCCTGCCCCGGCCGCGATGGACTCCGACGACGAGGAGGTGCTCGCGGCGTTGCTCGAGGAGGAAGCCGCCGCCGCCGCCCAGGACGAAGAACACCTCATGGTCCTCACCGCCCTGGCCGGCTTGCTTGCCGGCGATGCAAAGCCGAGGCGAGGCGGCTCGGCGCCGGGGCGACGGAAAGCAAAGAACCGTCATGAGCTCGAAGGCTATTGCATGCTCTACTCCGACTACTTCGCCGACGCTCCACTGCACGGCGACAAAGTTTTCCGACGCCATTATCGGATGGGCCGAAAGCTTTTCCTCAGGATAATCAATGAACTCAAGGAGTACGACAACTACTTCAGGTGCAAGAAGGATTGCACCGGCACACTTGGATTCACCTTAATCCAGAAGTGCATGACAGCTATGAGAATGCTTGCATACGGGGCTCCAGGTGATTCACTCGACGACTATGGGCGCATGGCCGAGTCCACGATCATTGAGTGCACCTACAAGTTCTGCATGGTTGTGGTGGCAGTGTTTGGACCGAGGTACTTGCGATCACCCAATGCTGAAGACACTGCTCGGATCCTGGCACAGAATGAAGCAAGAGGATTTCCTGGTATGCTTGGAAGCATCGACTGCATGCACTGGGCATGGAAGAACTGCCCGTTTGCTTGGCAGGGGATGTACAAAGGTGCCAAAGGAGCTTGCAGTGTGATACTTAAGGCAGTGGCCACACAGGACCTCTGGATTTGGCACGCTTTCTTTGGTATGCCAGAAACTCACAATGACATCAACGTGCTGCAGTGCTCTCCTGTTTTTGCCAAGCTCGTTGAGGGCCATTCTTCTCCGGTGAACTTCGAGATCAATGGGCACCAATACAACAAGGGGTACTACCTAGCAGATGGCATCTATCCGAGATGGTCAACATTGTGAAGACTATCTCAAGACATGTGCCAGGAGGCAAGAACTCCCACTTTTCGAAGGTTCAGGAGGCTTGCAGGAAGGATGTCCAGCGAGCATTTGGCGTGCTCCAATCTCGATTTGCTGTTGTCCGGTACCCCGCTAAGACTTGGTCGAAAGATCAAATGTGGGAGATCATGACTTGTTGTGTCATTTTGCACAACATGATCATTAAGAGCGAGCAGGAAGAGACAGTGTTTGACACTGAACCCTATTACAGGCAGAGTCCTCTTGCCCAAGTGGATCACCAGCTCCCTGCAACATGGACGGCCTTCCTCAACATGCGCCAGGAGACCCGAGACCCACAGGTGCATCATCAGCTGCAGCAGGATCTAGTGGAGCACCTACGGAGGGTCAAGGGCAACGCCTAGCTGGACGTGCAATGAAATATGAGTGTTTTTATTATTTGTGATGATTTTATTGATGATTTTATTTGAATGAGCGCCGAAACACGCTAAAACACGTCGAGCGTGGGCCGTTTTGCGCCGGAAATTGGGCCAATCCAGCACCGAAAATGGGCTGAAAGCGCCGATACTGGGCCGATATCGGCGCCTAGGGGCGACCTGGGGGGGGGGGGGGCGGCTGGGAACGCACTAGCAACCAAGCCTAAAATAGCGCCGGCTCGCCCCCAAGCGGCGGTTTTCGGCGCGTCTTGGGGGCGCAACGGCTGGAGATGCTCTTAAAGGGCCTCGACGGATGAAATTTCACTTTCAGGTCTCCTTTAGTTCATAGGATAGGAATTTTATAGGAATAGAAAAAATTATAGGAAGAGATGCCATTTGGTGCATAGGATATTAATTTTTCCATTAAGTCTAGGCTAATGTTTTTTTTCTTCAAAATGTGAAGAATTGATTCTTATACTATATAGGAATAGGAATCCATTCCTATAAACCAAAAGGCTTCTGCAAATTCTATCCTATAGAGTTTCTACAAAATCCTACAAACCAAAGAAGGCCTCATAATACATATAGTTGATATGACATGCAACTTTTCCTAGAATATACTACTCCGTCTTGGTTTATTAGTCTTCTACTTATTTTATGCTAATTTTTTACTAAGGTTCAACTAACAAAATGTTAATGTATATCATAAAAAATTATATCGATGGATTCATATTTGAACATAGTTTTCAGTTATATTACTTTTATGACATGTATTAACATTTGTTGGTTAAATTTAAAGTTAAAATTTATCACAGAATACGAAGGGGAATAATAAACCAGAAAGGAGGTAGTAACTCATAAAATTTGATATGACATGCAACTTCCCAGGATATACAACGGAAGTTACAGAAGGACATCGCTAGGGGAGGGGAAGTCGATGGGAACTGCACGGCGGATGGTGAGCGGCGGAGCCCGTTCCTGGACGCCGGGTGCTCGAAGCGCTGCTCGTCGCCACCCCCCGGCGCACTACCTGCTGGCGCACACGACAGACAAGAACGTCTACCTCGACGGCTACGTGATACCCAAGGGCTCTGTCGTCAACTACGGCGTGGCTGATATCGGACGCGACGCGACGTCGTGGACGAACCCCGTCGAGTTCTTGCCTGAGCGCTTCTTGGAGGGCGGAGAAGGATACGGCGTTTCTGTTACCGCCGGCAGTGGGTGCGGCGAGGAGTCGATGAAGATGATGCCTTTCGGCAGCGGGCGGAGGGCGTGCCCTGGCGCCACTGTCGCTCTGACGGTGCTCAAGTCCTTCGTCGAAAAGCTGGTCACGAGGTTCGAGTGGACACCGGTTGGGGCGGTGGACATGGAAGAGAAACCGGGGCTTGTCACCGAGATGAGGACGCCGTTACGCACTTGTTTGGTCGTGAGACCGCATGTACAGCCCACAAACTGATAGCGTACTAGGGCATCGATCAACAGCTTGCAAAAAAAAGGAAGTCGTATTCCTACATAAAATTATACTAGCAAAAATGCCCGTGCGTTGCAACGGGAAAAAAACGCTACATGTTTGTGTGTGTGTGTGTGTGTATGGGGGGAGGGGGGGGAGGGTTATCACTTCTATATGGGTCAAGGATAGTCCTACCATTTTTAAATTGTAGCATGAGTGCTAGAGCTATTATCTCAGACATTTTTATGCCCAGATAAATCAAGTACTAATCATATCACTTAATTGTACCAATAATATACTTATGTTACATCACCCAGGAAAATATTATTGTAAAAAGGAACTGATTTAAAAAAATTTGGTTTGCAATCATATATGCATGCAGGGGATCAATATTTTGCTTCAAAGTTCTATGAAGAGTTTGTGGCTCATGCCTCATTACAATTAGAAGAAGAAAATCTTGTCATTTGTAGGAGCGCGCTAGCACTTTGCAGAAATTATACCTTCGAGATTCATTCTCAAATAAAATTCGGAAGTGCAAAACCAGATCTAACAGTAGTCACAGTATTACCCGCAAAAAAAAAAAAGTAGTCACAGTACAACTCCAGCCTCCTCGTTTGTTAACTTGCCGTTGTTCTGATGTAGATTCAGCCTCTCTAGCAGAAGGAAAATCCATGTCAATAATAGACTTTGAAACTCAAAGTACAAACTAAATGAAATCCTTCTCAAGTGTGTTTCTGCTTCCACAATAATAATAAAGAATTCTACTTAAATGAGTGTCAAAAGGGATACTTATTGTAGATTACATGAGGAGCCAATAACTGTTTTTACCTAATAGAAAACAACAGGTAGAGAATCTTATGTCAATAAAATCAATCCTTGGTGATTCAGAAATGGACGATGAACTACACGTCGATTAAACTAAACACTAATTCGAATTTTGAACTGACCCTAGACTACCAGTGTGACACTTGATGTTGGTTGTGTTGCCAAAGTTACAACAGACTTGCTGCTACATTGGTACTCCACATAAACAAAGTCAATCATTGCTGCTAAACTGGTAATCCACACGAACAAAGTCAATCAGCCATGTACCAAATGTATCTCTGAATTGTAAGTGCGCGAAGGACACAGAACCTACTACGAAAACATAAGTGCCGAGTCATCTAATTCATACAACTTAGTCTAAGGTGATAAGAGTAATGGTAAGTAGCCATTGCTGGGAGATGTGATTTATTGTTGCATACTGCATTGTACATGAACATTTTACAAATGCTTATAATATATAAACATCAATTTATATATATCTACATGGGAGCATTTCAGAAAACACATGGTGAGCATGAGTGTCGCACAAACCTACAGCTTCCTAGATTTCCATGTCTCATACATGGTGGTGGGCAGAAGCTGCAGCATGTTACTCCTTAGCTTGGGGGCCCTGGTCATGGACGACCCTGCTGGCCAGGGGCAAGGGGGCAACGGCCAGCAGCACCCACGTAAACTTGTAGCTTTGCATCAAGGCGGCCTCTCATGCCAACTACAGCAGCAAATTTTACAGAGTTGGAAGCGGGTAGTGGAGGCTTACTCACATCAATCGGAAAAAAGGACAGAGGACGTCGGATCTTGATGATGGGTGGCTGGGACCGAGGACGAGCCTGGACGACCTGAGGCAGCAGCACAATAGCTCCGTCATGCTGGCGTCCGGCTGTTGGTCCCTGGCCCCACGGTAAGAAGGCAGGAAGGAGAGGGAGCTCCCAAAGGGTGACGGCGACCCGAGATCCCTTGCGTCGGCAGGGCCGTCGACCTTCACGAACCAGAAGTGATGGAGAAGCAGCATAGTAGTACAGGTCAATGTTTGAATGGATACTACTGAAATATGCCCCGGGAATCCAAAGAAAATAAGACATTGCCAAACAGCATATACAGGTTGACAGCACATAGGGACGTATTCAGGAAATCAAGCATGTGCTTTTATTAGAGCTAGTAAATTAGTGATGTTATTCTTCGTACCAAAATTCTGATTAGCAAAAGTATTGGGCTAGCTGAGAAAATGGAGATTGTTTAACAAATAGTAGCATTATACATGTAATTTAATAAACATATGTTGCAACATCATTGCTTCTCATAGCATCACCAGATTGATGCATGCGCTTAGTTAGATAGTGGCGGTGTTTGTCTGCCTTTCAATCAATATACGGAAAATGCTTACAATTAGCATGAAGGGAAATACCCACGTCAAAATCCCATTCACTATAGAGGTCAGGATCATCTACATTCCCCCATATGTATGCATAGGCCATCATTGTATCCGAATCCTGCAAATCCGAAGTACTCAATCCTCTTTCCGTGGAACAGTCTAGTGAAGAATTTCTCTCTTAAGTGCCAAACGAAAAGTGGTCTTTGATGATAGAACAAAACCAATTGATAGCAGTTCTATCTGTGTGCCCCAAAACAGAAGGCTCAATCATGAAAAGGGGTGTCAGGATAACTGGACAGACCCAGTGCATAGAAGCTCCCACACAAGGTGGGGTCTGGGGAGGGATTATAGGAACCTAGTCTTACCCCTGCAAATTTATAGCAGTTCTATCTGTGTGCCCCAAAACAGAAGGCTCAATCATGAAAAGGGGTGTCAGGATAACTGATTTGAACTAAACATTTCATTGAATTTTGCAGGTCGTCATGAATCCGGCTACCCTGAGCTGAAGCAGAGACCTAGGCCAGCGAATGGACTTACAGTCAGTGAGATGCCAACAACTTCCCTCACATACTATTCATCTTCAAATGTGTCCAGCACATCGAACTCCCCATCAGTGATCCCCTTCCAAACCTAGACACATGAACAGATTGTCACTCGTTCTGCACTTCAACCGTTCCATACTGACAGTACTCGCCATTGTTCACATCTTAACTTGCAGTGGACAAACTAAGAAATTAACACCAAGTATACGGGATGTGTGTGCGTGGGATTGCACGCACCTTTCCGGGGACTTTGTTGCCGTCGACGGGGAGCATCACTGGGTAGACGCGGCCCCTGATGTTGAGCCTCCGGCTGCGACAAAAGCAACGTGAGAATAGCGACATGGGGCGCAGAGGGAGAGGGAGAACACATGACGAACACCGGGAGGAGTGGACACTCACCTGGGCGAGAACCGCCGCGAAGGACATCCCCGGCGACAGTGCGAGGTCCTGTACGTCGTCATCGGCGTCCTTACCGTCGCCTTCGCCGCCCTCTCCTCTCCGAGCGAACAACAGTCGCCGGCGCCGCCGCAGGTGAATCCCCTTCCGCGGTTGGGAGCGCCGGGAGGCCAAGTCGGTCGAGGACGCGGAGGAGGAGGCCCTGTCGGCCTCCGAGGAGTCACCGGCGATGTGGGCGGCCCCGTCCATCGAAAGGGGGCCCGCTGGAGTTGAAGCCCTGCCGCTGGACCTCCTCCCGCGCCTTGTAGATCGCCTCCATGTCGTCCCCGGAACATAATCCGGCCCCTACCTCGCCTCCTCGACCGGATCTGGCCAGAGATTGCCGCCGCCGCGCCCAACATCGTCTGCAACGCAGCCCCATCTCGCTCGGAACCGGCGAGGAACGCCGCTGCCATGTACTTGGAGTTGAAGCTCCGCCGCTGGACCTCCTCCCGCGCCTCCTAGATCGCCCCAGCCTCACCTCCTCGACCGGATCTCGCCGGAGATCGCAGCCCCCGCGCCGGGCATCGTCTGCATCGCGGCCAGCCTCAACCTCCAGCTCGTCTCGCTCGCCAGCAACCGAATAACAAAACGCAGGGTCCTTTTTGTAAGAACGACGTATATCATATATCCACTTAAAAAGGGACTGCGGGTTGAATACCAGAAACAATAGGGACTATTTTGCAAAATCGCTAGCGACGACGGACGACCAGAAGCACTCCGTGCTTTATTAGTAGGGAAAGATAAAAACTCTACATAGTATAGTAGTTTATACCGTGTTGGGAAAATAAGCCACGGCTCGGACGGGTCAGGCGCGGTGCGCGTGCGTGCGTGCGGTGGCCACGTCGGGTCCGACCATGGCTGGCTCGGGTGTGTGTTTGCGTGCCCGAGAGTGTGTTCCGTGTGCGTGCGTGAGTGGCGTGCGTTGCTGTTATCTGTTGAAGCTGGATGTGCATGCGCGAGTTGATCGCGTTCGTTAGCACGAAGCGGGCAGGCATGCAGATTGTGCCCACGTAGTGGGGCGGGTGGGCTGCGCCGTGTGCGGCCAGCTCGGGTATAAGTCCCCTCCTGGTCGCTGATGTAAGGCACGGAGTTGCCAAACCATGTAGCCAGTGGGTTCAGCTCGAGTATGTGCTCGAGGGAAAAGACGCCGTACGTGCGGCGGGTGGAGTTCGGGCTCCAGGAAAAACATCACCATGTCATCTCTGTACTCGTGTTCTTCTCCACCTCCTTCTTCTTCGTTGGTTCATGCCACGGCAAGTGAGGGAGAGCAGAGAGAGTGCCAGGTCGAGCTAGAGAGACGGAGCTATGGCAACAACAATTGATATCGGAGCATCGGGTTCGCAGGAGCTCGCCGGCGATTGTGCTCGTCTCGTGCGGCGGCGGAGCACGGTGATGCCGTGCGTGCGGGGAGCGCGGCAGCCGCGGCGGACCTGCGTGGTGGCGCAGAGGCTGCGGTGGCGCGGCGTGGCTCGGCGGAGAGAAGGCCAAGCTCCTGGACACGCCGGATCGGCCGCGTTGATCGCATCGGAGCGCAATCATGGCGCGAGCTGGAGACATGCGGAGCATGGAGAATGAGGCGCGGCGGCGAGCTGGGCGTGACCGGTGCGTGTTATGGGTGCGCACCGGACGCGTCGGACACGTCGGGACCGCGGGAGTGGACCGCGTCGAGGCGCTGGACCTGGTTGCGCAGATCGCGTACGTGCGCGGCGGGAGCGCGGGCCGGGAGCGCGGGGACGTGGGGAGTGCGTGCGAAGGGCACGGCGGTCGCGAAGAAGAGGAGGTAGCGAAGGACCTGCGTGGTGGCGCAGAGGTCGCGACGGCTCGGGGCGACAACCGTCGAAGGTGCGTGTCACGGAGATGAGGCGTGGCGGCGCACGGGCCTGCGTGCTGCTGTAGCGGCAGCGAGCGGAGGCTTGTGACGGAGACGCAGCAGAGGATTCCATGGCGCTGAGACAACGCCGACGAGGCAGGGCTCGCATCGGCAGGTCGTGCGGCAACGCCGTGGCTTAGGAAGTGAAGTGTTGGGCAAATAAGCCACGGCTCGGACGGGTCAGGCGCGGTGCGCGTGCGTGCGTGCGGTGGCCCCATCGGGTCCGACCGTGGCGGGCTCGGGTGTGTGTTTGCGTGCCCGAGAGTGTGTTCCGTGTGCGTGCGGGAGTGGCATGCGTTGCTGTTATCTGTTGAAGCCGGATGTGCATGCGCGAGTTGATCGCGTTCGTTAGCACGAAGCGGGCGGGCATGCAGATTGTGCCCACGTAGTAGGGTGGGTGGGCTACGCCGTGTGCAGCCAGCTCGGGTATAAGTCCCCTCCTGGTCGCTGATGTAAGGCACGGAGTTGCCAAACCATGTAGCCAGTGGGTTCAGCTCGAGTATGTGCTCGAGGGAAAAGACGCCGTACGTGCGGCGGGTGGAGTTCGGGCTCCAGGAAAAACATCATCATGTCATCTCTGTGCTCGTGTTCTTCTCCACCTCCTTCTTCTTCGTTGGTTCGTGCCACGGCAAGTGAGGGAGAGCAGAGAGAGTGCCAGGTCGAGCTAGAGAGACGGAGCTACGGCAACAACATACGGAAATTTATGGTGCATTATAATACACACGTGTATTATATGGGCGATCTAATGAATGAGAATAACTGGACCTTTTTGAACCCAAGGGTATTTTCGACCTAAAAATTTCTGTGCCCTTAATCGATCCAATTAGGTCCAGGGGTATTCTCATCCTAAATTTTTCGAGTAAATTAATTGCATTAATAAAACACTTCATTATAGAGGTCCAATCATCATGCGTACTCTTTTGAATTTCGGTTCGAGCAGTTCGTCCTCTCTCCTCCTCTCGAGCCCTAACCTCAGGCTCCCCCTCCATCGCCGCCTATCGCCTCCGGCACCCTCGATTGGTGCTGATCGCCGCCGATCGCACCCACCGTGTCTACCCCTTCTGCTCCTACTCCCCCCTCCCCCCTCCATCGCAAGTCACCCCACTCGGGTCGCGGCGCCAGATCTTCCGACGAGCCGCGAATCCACTCCTTCCCCGAGCGGACGCCACCTTCCCCAACCCGAGAGGCCACATCATCCTCATCGACGTACATCAACTTTTTCACGCCGGATCTTCGCTGTAAGTGCCTAGCCATCTCAAATCTTTTCTGGTCCCTTTTGCATATAGCACCAATAGGGGTCGGATTTGATTCGGGTTTAGGATATGTCATGTGAGGTTTAGGGTTTATCGTTTCAGAAAGTTGTGACAAGATTTCGATCGGATTTGGTTAGGGTTTAGGATATGTCATGTGAGGTTTAGGGTTTATGTTTTCAGAAAGTTGTGACGAGATTACAATTGAAAGGAAGTGTATGTCAGATGTAGCTAGGACATATTGATGGACTTAGTTAGGGTTATGTGGCATGATAAAGTTGTCAGCAGATTTGGATTCAAAGAAAGTTATTTTGGATTTAGTTAGGAGATACTTTTGAATTGAGTTTCGAGATATTTTGGATTTAGTTAGGAGATAATTATTTTGTATGGAGTTTGGACTTATTTTGGATTTAGTTAGGAGATAATTTGGATTTAGTTAGGAGATACTTTTGGATTTTGTTAGGAGATAATTTGGATTTAGTTAGGAGATAATTTTGAATGGAGATTGTAGATAATTGATCTATCAGGGTGGATCTATCAAGGCATTTGAAGGACTCGTGGACTTTGGATTTAGTTAGTTGATCATCAGTTAGAGCTAGTACAATCAATTAAAAATTTCTGAATTTAGTCAGGGCATATTTACTTACAGCTTTTGAAGGCTGAGTTAGGTACATGAATCCGATATGAAAAATTAAATCAATTATTTAAGCAGAGTAGTGCATAATTTCGGTAACATATGCTATCCATCTGTAACATTGACTATCTGTTTTCGCTGGCAGCATAACGACATGGATGATAAAGGCAACGATGGCAAAAACTTGGGTGATACAGGCAACGATGATAAGGACATGGGCCATAGAGGCAACGAAGGCAAAGGCATGGATGATAAGGACAATGATTTCGTAGTCATGGACCCCAAAGGAATGGATGGTATGTGCATGGATGATAAGGACAATGAGGATGCAGGCAAGGATGTCATAGACATGGATGATGTACACATGCAAGGTAAAGGAATTGATAATAAAGGCATGACTAGTTCAGACCTGAATGAGTGTATGGAATACTTAGAGATTATGAAGACTTTCAGGACTGAGGAAGAAGCCTACATGTTCTACGTAGGCTATGCGAGAAAAAGGGTTTGGTGTTAGAAAGGATGATCTGAAGTACAGGGGTCCGGGTCTGAAACAAAATGCATACAGAAGGACATACAAGTGCTGCAAACAAGGATGGCGAGCCCTTAAGCACTTTAACAGAGCTGAAAGAAAAAGAACACCAAGGGGTCTTTCTCGGTGTGGGTGTCCCGCTCTTTTTCAAGTTGAGCTACAAGATAGCAGTGGCCTCTGGTTCGTCAAGAATTTTGTGGACAAGCATAACCATCTGTTTGTCCCTACTGGCCTGACTCCCTACTTATCAGCTCATCATAGAATGACTGACGCACAAAAGGCCGATGTCATCGAGTATGCTGTCGGTGGACTTCGAACACATCAGATTATGAATGTAATGGAGAAAAATACCAGTGGTCCCGACAAGCTTGGATTTATAGATTGAGATCTATACAATCATGTTTTAATCCAGAAGAAGCGTAAGATAGAAGGCAGAGACACTAGATATTTGTTCACCTATATGATTGCACATAAAAAAGCAAACCCGGAATTCTTTTTCAAATTCACAAAAGATAGCGAAGGCCATTTGAGGAACATATTCTGGGCTGATTCACAATCCCGGATTGACTATGTTGCCTTTGGTGGTGTCGTGGTGTTCGATAGTACATATCGGTCTAACAAGTACATGCTTCCGTTTGTTCCATTTGTTGGTCTGAACCATCACCGCAGCACAGTTTTGTTTGGGGTCGGTCTAGTGTCAAGCGAGAAAGTTGCATCATACCAGTGGCTTCTTCTTGTATTTTTGGAGGCAATGTCCCAGACGGCACCCATTTCAGCAATCACCGATGGGGATTGTTCAATGGCTAAAACAATAGCTACTGTCTGGACCGAAACAGATCATCGTTTGTGCATGTGGCATATCGAGGAGAATATGGTGATCCACCTCCGCAAGAAAAAGCTTGAGGAATTTAGGGAATTCATTTACCGTCGTTGGGATGTTGATGAGTTTGAGAAAAGATGGGAGACTTATAAGGTTAGGTTCAAAATAAAACCAACAGGCAAGAGGTCATCATGGGTTAACAGGATGTACGAGCTGCGACACAAATGGGCTGCTGCGTACACAAATGGTAGATATTTCCTAGGCATGATGAGTAATCAGAGGAGTAAGTCTCTCAACTCAAGGCTTCATGTGCACCTGAACGTACAGGAAGATGCAGCTTGTTGATTTGTTGCAGCATGTTGAGCACTGTGTATCCATAATGCGTAAGAATGAAGCAGCATTAGACGCAGTAGCGATACATACGATACCCTTCACTAAGCTGAATGCACACCATATGGAGATTGCTGCCTCTTATATTTATACAACTATGATATTTCCACGGGTAAAGCGTCAGATTGTCGAAGGAACAAATTGGCAGGTCACAGACCGGGTAGCGTGTGATGGTTTGGTCGTGTTTGGAGTTTTGCGCAAAGTCCCATATGATAAAGTCCCATATGGCAGGGATGCTAGAGAATTACAAGGTAAGGATGGTAATGACTCGGATGCTAAGGTTCCTATAGACTTGGAAGGTAAGGATGCTGAGGACTTGCATGCAAAAAACTTGGATGCTGAGGATCCCAATGACTTGGAAGGCAAGGATGGTGTGTACTTGCATGCAAAAAACCTGGATGCTAAGGATCCCAATGACTTGGAAGGTAGGGACAGTGAGGAGTTGGATGCAAAAAAGTTGGATGCACAAGGCGTGGATGGTAAGCCTGTGGATTTTATATATCACGTGACTTGTGTGTTTACAGGAGCAAGACTGGATGCTGCAGCTTGTAAATGTAAAAAGTTGGAAAGTCAGGATCACCCATGTGCACATATATTCTGCGTTCTGGATCATCTTGGTGTACGCACATTTCCAAAAAAATTGTGAAGAAAAGATGGATAATGCATGCCAAGCCATCGTTCCCTTTCTCGAGGACTGCGAATACTCACGTATGGTCTGATCACATGAATAAGTATCATCAACTATGCAACATGGCTAGTGACGCTTTATTCACAGCCGCAGCTAGCGATTCACAGTTAGAACAGGTGATGGAGCTCCTCCGGAGTATATTGGTTGATGGAGAAAAAACTGATTTGGATGAAGGCCAGAAATCGTTTGTTCCTTTGCCAGCATACTTCTCTACTGCTCGCGAATGCTGCACTAATGATGTGGAAAATCCAATCAAAATAATTCCAAAAGGGAGACAAACTACCGAAGAATCGAACAAGAGGATTAAATCTAGGCGAGAGCAGATGAGAGGGAAAAAAGCAACGAAGTTAGTGCACATGTTAATCTCATAGTTCATTTCCATACATGCTTACAGAGTTAATATGTTCTCCGGGAGAGTGTTCACATGTTTTCCTTCAATTTAAGTAGGAACAAATGGGGGAAATCAAAGGTCACAAGGAGGAAGAAGCGAAAAGAGAAAGACTCAGAGACAGAAGAAGACACAGAGTTAGATACAGAAGAAGAGGAAGCTTCAAAAAAAGCAACAAAGTTAGTGCACATGTTAATCTCATTCTTCATTTCCATACATGCTTATAGAGTTAATATGTTCTCCGGGAGAGTGTTCACATGTTTTCCTTCAATTTACACAGGAAAAAATCGGGGAAATCAAAGGTCACAAGGAGGAAGAAGCGAAAAGAGAAAGACTCAGAGACAGAAGAAGACACAGAGTCAGATACAGAAGAAGAGGAAGCTTCAAAAAAAGCAACAAAGTTAGTGCACATGTTAATATCATTGTTCATTTCCATACATGCTTATAGAGTTAATATGTTCTCCGGGAGAGTGTTCACATGTTTTCCTTCAATTTACACAGGAAAAAATCAGGGAAATCAAAGGTCATAAGGAGGAAGAAGCGAAAAGAGAAAGACTCAGAGATAGAAGAAGACACAGAGTCAGATACAGAAGAAGTGGAAGCTTCAAAAAAAGCAACAAAGTCAGTGCACATGTTAATCTCATTGTTCATTTCCATACATGCTTACAGTGTTAATATGTTCTCTCGGAGAGTGTTCACATGTTTTTCTTCAATTTACGCAGGAAAAAAGCAGGCAAATCAAATGTCACAAGGAGAAAGAAGCAAAAGGAAGAGATAGAATCAGATACAAAACAAGAGATAGAGGCAGATACAGAAGAAGAGAAAGATGTAGATACAGAAGAAGAGGAAGATTCAGGTACAGAAGAACAGGAAGATTCAGATGCAGAAGAAGAGGGAGATTCAGCCACTGAAGAAGAGGAAGATGCAGCTGCACAAGAAGAGGAAGATTCAGATGCAGAAGAAGAGGAAGATTCAAATGCAGAAGATGGTGGGCTGAGGAGGGCTAGGAAGAGACCATTAGAGGTTGCAGAAGAGGATTATGCAAAACCAAACAAGTGGGCATTACCACAATTGTGCATACTAAACATTTTTTGGATGCTGGCTGCAGATTCATCTATTTCATTTTTTGTAGGAAACACAAGGGCGCTCCAAATGTCAAAGCTGGGAGGAAGGAAAATAACGATGACAATGGTGCACGAGGAAAACCAATGAAGTTAGTGTCTGTACTTACATGTCCGCTCTACAACTCAGGTCTTTGCTAGTACTGTGTTGACATTTCTTAACTTTTCCAGGAAAGACTCTAGGAAGGGCGGTAAAGAACAGGCCAAAGGGGTGATGAAGACAAAAAGGCCTGCTAGGAATGTACCAAAGGTTGAGTGAATATGAGCTGTCAAGTTAGTGTTTTTTGTGTTCAAGTGTACTATGGATGCTCAAATCTTCTTTGCTGTCCTATTAACAAACATTGTTTCATGCAGGAAAGCTAAAGTGAAGTCGAGACAGGAGATGCACAGGGTCAGGCAGATAAAACAAAAGGATTTCCGGGGTCGAAAAAATTAGAACAAACTCAATTGTTTCCATGTCGTGATCCACCTTGTTTATGATGTATTAGACCTATTTGATGGACTGCCACTATTTTTTTGAATACCTCGTTTGATTGGTACACCCTCATTTTATTATGGACGAGTCGACATGGTCGGCTAGTTATGATTTATCAACATCTATCAAACAATGCATTTTTAGTGAAGTTGGTTTTTTGTATTTTTTTTCTTTTTCTACATAATATATTGCTGAAATTTGTTAAAACTGTAGTCAAATTTCATACTTGAAATATAAAATAGAAACCAAAAAATTATATATATATATATATATATATATATATATATATATGAAAATAGAACGTTGGATTTCCTCAGAAACCTACTTGAAATCAAAATAGAAACCTCGTTTTCAAATAGCCTTGAAAATGGTTTATTTTGAAATAGTAAATAAGCATATAGATATTTTAAAAATAGCATGCTCATTTGAAAAAAGCATGTTCATTTGGAGATAGAATGAATATGCAGATTTAAAAGTACCATGTTGCTTTGAATATGTTGTTTTTAAAATACCATGCTATTTTAAAAATATAATGCTGATTTTAAAAATAGCATGTTGATTTTAAAAATATTATGTTGTTTTCGATATGCTATTTTTTAAAATAAGCATGTTGATTTCAAAAATAGCATGCTACTTTTGAAAATATAATGCTCTTTTCAATATGCTACTTTTAAAATAGCATGCTAATTTTAAAAATATAATGCTTCAAAAATAGCATGCTAATTTCGAAATAATGATGCCGATTTTAAAAACAGCATGCTACTTTTAAAAATATAATGCTCTTTTCAATATGCTACTTCAAAAATAGCATGCTGATTTCAAAAATAGCATGCTGATTTTCATGTTGTTTTGAATATCTTGTTTTTAAAAATAGCATGCTGATTTCAAAATAACATCCTCATTTTTAAAATATAATGCTATTTTCAATATACTGTTTTTAAAATAGCATGCTGATTTCAAAAGTTACATGTTTTTTAGCATGCTATTTTAAAAACAACATTTTTAATTACATTGTTATTAATTTTTTTAAATAACATGCTGGTTTGCTCTGTTTATGAAAATAGCATGCCATTTCGAATATAACAGAAACATCATTTTTTAAATATGAAAGCTTCGACCCGCAAGTTTTTGTTTTTGCATTGCATTTTTTTGTGCAACACATACAAACCTCATTTTCAAAATAACTCGTACTAGCTTAAAATGAAAGTAGCATCTAATCCATATGAAACCTGGTTAGATTTGATTTTAAAAATACTAGCATCACTGTGGCAAAAAAGGAAATATCTTTGTAGCCCATAAAGGTAATTCTATCAGGGAGGGTACCAGAGGGTGCATTATAAGAACAGACTTGCATGGCAAGTACATTACGCCACATAAGTTCATACTACCACCAAGTTACTGCCAAGTTCCACTTACTAGACGATCTTCATATCCACTCGGACCCAAAAGTTATACCACCAAAGTACCAGTTACTACCAAGTACCAATTACTAGTAAGTTGCACTTACTGGACCCAAAAGCTGATACTACCAACTTCCAGTTACTGGCTACTACATACATATTATAAAACTAGCGTCAAACTACTCCCATGGGTCAACGAATCCTCATGCCACTGGCCACACTCACCCTAAGCCCACCTCCACTCCTTTCCATGAACCTGAAGATAGACATTTGATCTTATTTCATTTTGGCGCCCTGAACGACTTCTCTCCAGTTCTTCGTCATGATTGCACGCCCGTCCTTCTTGACCATCTTGAACAAGACCTTTTTAGAACCTTCAAAATGTTCGTTGGTGACACGCACAACCATGGGCTTTTACATATAGTCTTTGAGGTAGGCCTGACTGTAATCCTTTGAGAAGCACTAATTGCACAGGGAAATAAATAATGTTACATAAAAAAATAAGTATGATTTGCACAAAAAGAAGTAAGTGTGATTTGCACAACCACGCCCATCCTCCTCTCTGTCTCTACATGATGGAATTTTCACTTGTGAAATATGATTTGCAAAAAAAAGAAGTCCAAGTGTTTACCATCTTGCTCTTCCGTTTGATGACTGCCGAGCGAGTGATGGTGCTGACATAGTATGGTATGGGAGTTTTGCACTGCTTTACTATGGATTTGAGACTGTCCCACTGATCCTGGTTTAGCAATACATGGTTGCCGTAGAAGATGCGATCCTCGAAAGTTCCTCTTCTCCCCGGGTATCCCGGACCTGTATCAAAAAAAAAAATAAGATGACAGAGTAGTAAATAATTTCATACATAAGATCTAGAACATCATCACTGGGTTGATGATCAATGCCTACTTCAATGATAAAGAAATGAAGGACATAGATAACCCAATCACATCCACCCAGCAATATCTCGTAGAAACATGGGCAAATTGAATATTTCATTTATTTAAACTAACAACTAAACACTGCTCTACTTAAGCTCTCATTCAGTCAATCTTGATTTGGAAGGTCATCTAGAACCCAAACAGAGTAATGTGTGGTAATCAAGTGTCACTCAAACAGAGTAATGCACGGTTCATTTAATATCTGATCAGCCATATAGAACTTTACCCCTGTGTGCCAAGATGGGATCGTGGTCCACATATCCATCTCCATCAGAACTATCATCAATGTCATAGTCGCTAGAGGTGCTGTCATCACCGCTATAACCGTCACTCCCATGTGAAGTGCTATCTGAAGCATCATCTGAGGTGGTCCGGTGATCACTAACTTCACTGCTGATGAGGATGGTTTCCCTTGCCATTCAAACCTGTTGCATGCATTGCAACGAACAAATGTTAGTTACTGATATATCAAATAAGTCTTACACTAGAACTTGTTAGCACCATATAGAATGTGAATAATCTTTTCGCATACTTCTTGCTAAGTACATAGTTAATGTATAAACATCTACACGAAAAAGCTAGTCGACAACCAGATTGATACTACTAGACTATTCGCATGACTAGTGAAGACTAGTGGTTAGACTCATAATCACTGGGCAGACAGAACCAATTAGGATATTTCAAAGTTACAATTTTTTGGCATATCTTTGTGACATTGGCAGAAATAGTTGGTCGCCAACCAATCACTAGCGAACATTTGGCATTTTGCCAGATATTGGCATGCCAAATTTTGGCATCGAACCATTCATGCTGACAGATCATGATTGACTTGCTACCAATGTTGGCAGTGCCAAATATTGGCAAATTTGTGTGAGCTGGATAAGAAAACTTGGTAACCAACCAATTATTAGCCATGTATATTTGGCATCAAACCAATTTCGCTCATAATTCGAAAAAGCAGTAAAAAGAATCATCAAAAATATAAACCAACCATAATTGTTACACCATGATTGGTAGCCAACCAATCACTTAACAAATCATTTCATCAAAGGTATGCACAAATTAGTAGCCTTGCATACTTAACAAATCATTCAAAAAATGAACCATGATTGACTGCTCTCATTGAGTAATACGTGAATCTATAACTGATCTGCCTTTGATCACTGCAAATTTCCTGATGGGCTGTTGTGTGGTACCATCAGGTAACAAATATAAAGTCCTTAAATTGCCCCAACAAAACAAATAATGTATTTGCTCCTATACATAACATTTTTAGAGGTAGATGTGGAGGTTAATTTTCCAGTGAGAATAAGGACATGGTAGCATCTCTCAAGCAAGATGGCAGCATAGTGAAGGCTATGAGAACGAGCAAGGTATGATGTCCAACAGTCACCCTTTTGTATACTTGCTATGTATTTACTCATTACTACCCATACCAACTAGTAAAATCATGATTATGAAGCATAATGGAAGAAAATCCAACAGTGAGGAATTTGTTGCAATATGAACTACTAGCTCACAGCAAATCTTCATTGACCCCAACAAGCCCATACCATATCATGGAGATAGGCTGACATAATTCAAGTAAGCAGTAACAACAATCATCAAAAATATGCACCAACCAAAAATATTACATGTGTGCACATATCATCAAAAACATGCACCAATCAAGAGCCGTCTATACTTGACAAATCCTTCAAAATATGCACTAATCATCATACTACCATCGAGTAATACATGAAACTATAACTGATCCTCATTCCATCATTACAAAATTCCTCATGGACTGCTTCTGTGCTCGCCTTTTAGTTTTTAATAATTAAGTATCAGCAAATACATATACACAGTCTTCAAACTATCCCAACAAACCAAAACATGTGTATGCTCCTGTGAATATACTTTTTCCATATCTAGTAGTGGGGGATCATTTTCCAGGGAGAAAAATTACTTGATAGCATCTGTCAAGCAAGATGATAGTATAGTGAAGGCTATGTCGACGAGCAAGGTATGCTGGCCAACACCCACCCTTTTCTCTTACTTGCTACCAAAGTGTTTACCCATTACTACCCATACGAACAAGTAAAACCATGATTATGCAATACATTGTTAGATTATCTTGCTATAAAATTACTTGTTGCAATATGACCTACTAGTTGACAGTAAATCAGCATATACCCGAAACATGCACACAAGCAAGTGTCGGCTTTTAACTTGGGCGGTGCTGCTAGATCACAAAATTAAGGTCAGATGGACATGCGAAGGGCAGGGAAGATCAATCTTACCTGCGAAGTGCTACCAGATGGGGCTGGAGTAGACTTGTTCGAAGCTGGCAACACCGGAGCTTCGGGCGGTGCGACCAGGGATTGGGGAGAAGAGGTGCCATTGTCGGACCTTGTTGTTGACGAAGCAGTGGAGAATCGTGGCCGGAGCAGGGGGAGTGGGTGGCCGGAGCGGATCCGCCCGATTTGACGACGACGGGGGTGGCCAAGGTGACGGCTTAGCAAACCCTAGTCGTCGCCCACCGCGTCTCCTCTGTCTCTGCAAAGAACGAAGTGTGGTGGGATTGGGAATGGGGGTGGGGGTGGGGTTGGGGCCATCGCTCGCTTTTCTCTCTGCCTCCACTTGTACAGGCCCACAAAAGGAACAAAGTGTTGGGCCAGATCATATGCAGATTTGGCAGCTTGCCAATTCTGACCAAACAGAAACGATCAGCATCACCAGGCCAGCAGGACTACCAGAGGTGTGCTTTTGAAGAAACCCTAAAAATACAGTGTTGTTCATATTGCATGTGCATGAGTCTTTCAATACACCAATTGATCTTGAATAATTTTAAGCACTCCACAGTATATATATGAAAATAATGGTTAACCAGTAAAATGGTAAACTATTCGATGCAAGGTTATTTTTTAAAAAAATCAATAATCGAATTGTATGCATTTTTATTATTAAATTTAATAAATGTAACTTTTTTTAAAAAAGAATGATAATTAACATATTCATTGGTATTTAAAAAACAACTACAAATGACTACTTATGCCAACCAGAACTTGTTCAGGGTTTTGATTATTCATCTATTCTTTGGCATGCTGGTTCTCATAACACCTTCTTCGGACCTTCTCTTTGTCCGACAAATTCCTGAGATATTGGGCTAGTGCCTTGTGTTTCGCCCTCACGCCATGCTTCATTTGGTAGCCTTTGGCAACTCCTTCGGCGTGCTCAAGAATATTAACGAAAGCCGGGTCTAGATATTTGCCACAGAAAGCGCAACGATACGCCATACGCTTAAGCACGTTGCACTGTCCAGTATGCAATTCTTCAAGGGTTTTCTGAGTGTGTGCATCCATCTCTCCTTCAGAAATGTCTGCATAATCATCAGAATAAGGCTGCAAGTTTAAATTGTGTATGATATAAGCTGAACCATTGTTTACAGTAACTAATATTCCCTAAGTTCCATAATGTAGTGCCTATAAATTATTTTTAAAATAAATATTTATTAACTTTGAAAATTTAAGGAGAGAAAAGAAATATCAATTCCATATGGAAGCATAAATCATATGATGTACTTTAAAAAAATGTCAATATACATGGACAACCTTTAGTGATGTCTGACTTTTAGCATAAAACAAAAACGCACTAAATTGTGGTGTGGATGAACCATTAATTTGTCAAAGATTGATTCGATAAATAATGATCATTACGTACTGATGAACAACAGTATATTTTGAGCTAGATTCCATTATGCCAATTCAACAACATATTGATGGTTTACTGATTAACCTCTAACCTTAAACTTGAAGACGGATGTAGGGTTAAAAAAAAGAATTACCATAACGGAATTCCAATCCATGCTGTGCATGTGCTGCTGCTTGTGATCGACGACGGAGTAGTGCACCTCCTCGTTGACACGATGCCTCTCTGGGTCGGACATCGAGTAGTCCAAAGCTTTCTCGTGGGGATCCTGATCCATGCGATCGATGACGACGTCGGTGGTTAGACCCTCAAGTCCATGATCTGTTACGACGGCGTCCATGACAGGCCCCCCATGTCCATGGCCCCGATTTGTCACAACGGCCAATCGACCTCCACGAGTGGATTTCTTATCCGGTGGCAGGGAGGCGGGCGTGTGAGCGGCGGCGATGGTTTTAGAGCGTAACCTAGGGGGAGAGATGTAGGAGTAATTGGTAGTTACCTACTATAGAGGAAATACTTCGGCCTTGGGCACCTTCAATGCAGTGGGCTTATTTAGGCACTTAATTAGGATCCTGGAAAAAAATCACAATCGTAGGATCTTGGGGTAGGTGCTAGGAACTGGATTTTGTACATCTACGTGATGCAATCCAAAGATCATGTCCGGGTGGATGGGTTGGGGATTGAAAATTTTGTACATAAACCCTGGTGCTCAAGACTTGTGAAACATAAGATCAAATTGTCATCAAGTGATCGAAAAATTTCAAACTGAGAAAGAAATGTACGCAGAGGCCATTATAGTATTACTTGGATCGAGACTTTGTGATCATCATGTTGCCACGCCACAACCAACATGATGGTCTCTGTGGCCATCTAGACATCACACCATGCACCGTTGGCCGCCTAGACCCTCAAGCCATGCATCGATAGTCGTCACGTCTCGCATTCATTTGTGATGCTAGCAATGTCATCATGTGATATCATAAACTAACAAGCGTGTGACAATAATTTGAAAAAACAACAAGGAAATACTCCGTCCCAAAATTTTGACTAAAACATGATTTGATACGTCAGTATTTACACAAATCAAAGACAAGAATTTTGGGACGGAGGGAGTACTAAAGCATCAATATTCCAATCCTAGGTTGCTATAAGAGAAGCTTGGATTTCCATCTACCAAGCTGAATGCAGCTCAAGGCTGCAATTCCATTGCACTGGTACGTTAGATATGTAGTCGGCACACAACTTAACATGCATAGTTGTACCATAGTTCAACAGTAAGCATACGGTACTTCTTAACATAGTTCATCCATAAAGTCTCGCCAACATACCACAAACTAAGGTAGTACTTAACCTAGTTCAGACCAAAAGTGCTTCCATTCTGGCTGCCAGGGTGTGTGCACTGCCCTAAACCCCATCCAAGAACTCAACAAGGGCGGTGTGTGCCACCCTGGAAGCATATCTATGGGCGTGGTTAGCAGCTCGTCCGAGTGCATGCTGGATAAGACTCATACGGTTGTTATTAACCTTGCGGTTGCAGCAAGGGCATCTGTAGCGCCCAGCACTAGGCCTGACACATCTGGCATGCACACCACCGACAAGCTCCCTCCCCTTGCATTTCCTGTAGATCATCTGGCCTTCTTCGTCACTATCGACGTATTCAGATAGTATCTACATGTAGTAAAAAATGTTGCGTAAATAATGGGAATTCAGCAGGCACAGAGTCTATGAAACATAATATTATAGATGATAGCGCAAACCCAAAACCCTAAATGATCTTGATGAAAGAAGTGTGTTGTTTATTAGGTGCTACATAAACAACCAATGGGATAACATATAATAGAAAATAATGAAGGATCAACCATACATTTATGTGCCAAGCACCCAACACAGTTACCATGACGATGAGAGCACACAACTTAATGCAAAAAAAAAAATTCACTCACGGAGTAAAATGCATGAACTGATGATGTACCATGGCAGAGCTGCGTAAAGATGTACCAATGCAAAAAGAAGACTTAAAACTTACATGGATGACTTGCTGATGTGTCACTGGTGCATGACTCGATAAAATAGGTAGTGAGTTGTATATATTTAGCAATATAGGAAAAGAGAGACGTCTCTAGAATAGTAAAAAAATGAACTACATATGTATTCTCCAAGCTTCCAACACACCTCCCTTGCTCATTGATATATTTGCTATTCAAGTAGTAAGATTTGACTACCATATCCAGCTACTATTTCCTGGTTCTCTATCTTAAAGATACCGCCAGTTGTCTATCTTATGGATCTCGTTAGCTAACCGCAAATTGCTACATAAATAAGACCATTCTGTTGCTTTCTTGCATCCAGTCCATTGTCATAAAAGAGCCACCCTATATCTAGTAACATATAGATTTTGTGTGGTTAGGATCATGGATATTGAAAGTCCCCATGTTATCGTTGTGGCAGATTCCCCTGTTGATACCCCGACCGTCAATGGTCCTTAACTATTCAACATTCTAGCTAACTAGTTATTATGAATTCTGACAAGAAGCGATCCAAAATTTTGTATTTACAAAGAAACTAATTAACAACGCTCCAGTAAAACAGTGATGAAATCTAGTTTCTTTATGCATTAGCCGCTGCTTAGAGATAATCGATGTTTAAAATCATTGTCACAATCACTTAGGTAGATCATTGAATTAAAACCAAAAATCAGTGCTCAAAGAACAAAAGCAGCAAAGCATTTACTCAACATTTTAAGACCTTATTTGCCTAGTGCATAACTCGTGCTGAGCGCAAATCAATCTTTATGTTATTATCACAATCATCTGCATAGGAAATTCAATTCCAAGGTGTAGCTACGAACTAGTATAAGCACAATAACTAACCATACCCGGATTATTAGTAGAACAATTTATATAGATCAAAAAATTACCTCTAAAGGACTCAACACATGTAACCTAGCAAGTTAGGTAACACATCTACATAATCTAGATAGGCATTTCATAGATTAAAGAAAAAAAGAAACCCTGGCCTTCCCCAAAAATAGAGAAAAGGACAGAGCGGACAAAATCTAGGATTTTACAACAATAATAAAGGAGATAGATGACTAACGTCTTCTTCGTCGACGTCGAGGCGACCACATGCTCGGGCACAAGAGGAATGATACGTCTCCAACGTATCTATAATTTTTGATTGTTCCATGCTATTATATTATCTGTTTTGGATGTTAATGGGCTTTATTTTACACTTTTATATTATTTTTGGGACTAACCTATTAACCCAAGGCGCACTGCAAATTGTTGTTTTTTTGCCTATTTCAGTGTTTCACAGAAAAGGAATATCAAACGGAATCCAAACAGAATGATACCTCCGGGAACGTGATTTTTGGAACAAACGTGATCCAAAGGACTTGGAGTGGACGTCAATAAACGAACGAGAAGTCCACGAGGAAGGGGGCGCGCCCTCCCCCTCGTGGCTCAACCGACCTACTTCTTCCTCCTATATATACTCATATACCCTGAAAACAACTAGGAGCACCATGAAACCCTATTTCCACCGCCGCAATCTTCTGTACCCAAGAGATCCCATCTTGGGGCCTTTTTCGGAGCTCCGTCGGAGGGGGCATCGATCACGGAGGGCCTCTACATCAACTCCATGCCCCCTCCGATGATGTGTGAGTAGTTTACTTTAGACCTTTGAGCCCATAGTTATTAGCTAGATGGCTTCTTCTCTCTCTTTGGAACTCAATACAAAGTTCTCCTCGACCTTCTTAGAGATCTATTTGATGTAACTCTTTTTGCAATGTGTTTGTCAAGATCCGATGAATTGTGGGTTTATGATCAAGTCTATCTATGAACAATATTTGATTCTTCTCTAAAATCATTTATGCATGATTTGTTATCTTTGCAAGTCTCTTCGAATTATCAGTTTGGTTTGGCCTACTAGATTGATCTTTCTTGCAGTGGGAGAAGTGCTTAGCTTTGGGTTCAATCTTGCGGTGCTCGATCCTAGTGACAGAAAGGGACACAACACGTATTGTATTGTTGCCATTGAGGATAAAAAGATGGGGTTTATATCATATTGGTTGAGTTTATCCCTCAACATCATGTCATCTTACCTAATGCGTTACTTTGTTCTTATGAACTTAATACTCTAGATGCATGCTGGATAGCGGTCGATGTGTGGAGTAATAGTAGTAGATGCAGGCAGGAGTCGGTCTACTTGTCATGCACGTGATGCCTATATACATGATCATGCCTAGATATTCTCATAATTATTCGCTTTTCTATCAAATGCTCGACAGTAATTTGTTCACCCACCATAATACTTATGCTATCTTAGGAGAAGCCACTAGTGAAACCTATGGCCCCCGGGTCTATTTTCCATCATATAAGTTTCCAATCTATTTTATTTTGCAATCTTTATTTTCCAATCTATATCATAAAAATACCAAAAATATTTATCTTATTAGATCTATCATATCTCACTCTCGTAAGTGACCGTGAAGGGATTGACAACCCCTTTATCATGTTGGTTGCGAGGTTCTTATTTTTTTTGTAGGTATGAGGGACTTGCGTGTGGCCTCCTACTGGATTGATACCTTGGTTCTCAAAAACTGAGGGAAATACTTACGCTACTTTGTTGCATCACCCTTTCCTCTTCAAGGGAAAACCAACGCAGTGCTCAAGAGGTAGCAAGAAGGATTTCTGATGCCGTTGCCGGGGAGTCTACACACAAGTCAAGACATACCAAGTACCCTTATCCCTCGCATTACATTATTTGCCATTTGCCTCTCGTTTTCCTCTCCCCCACTTCACCCTTGACGTTTTCTTTGCCCTCCTTTTTCGTTCCCCTTCTCTTTTCCAGTTCGCCTCTTTTTCCTTGTCTCTTGTTTGCTTGTGTGTTGGATTGCTTTCTTGTCATGATGGCTCAAGATAATACTAAATTGTGTGATTTTTCCAATACCAACAATAATGATTTTATTAGCACTGCGATTGCTCCTCTTACCGATGCTGAATCTTGTGAAATTAATGCTGCTTTGCTGAATGTTGTCATGAAAGATCCGTTTTCCAGCCTTCCTAGTGAAGATGCCACTACCCATCTAAACAATTTTGTTGATTTATGTGATATGCAAAAGAAGAAAGATGTGGATAATGATATTGTTAAATTGAAGCTATTCCCGTTTTCGCTTAGAGATCGTGCTAAAACTTTGTTTTCGTCTTTGCCTAAAAATAGTATCGATTCATGGAATAAGTGCAAGGATGCTTTTATCTCTAAGTATTTTCCTCCCGGTAAGATCATCACTCTTAGAAACGGTATTATCAATTTTAAGCAACTTGATCATGAACTTGTTGCACAAGCTTGGGAGAGGATGAAATTAGTGATACGTAATTGCCCTACACATGATTTTAATTTATGGATGATTATACAAAAAATTTATGCTTGATTGAATTTTGCTTCTAGAAATCTTTTAGATTTGGCCGCGGGAGGTACTTTTATGGAAATCACTTTAGGAGAAGCTACTAAACTCCTAGATAACATTACGGTTAATTATTCTCAATGGCATACTGAAAGATCTACTAATAAAAAGGTGCATGCTATAGAAGAAATCAATATTTTGAGTGGAAAGATGGATGAGCTTATGAAATTGTTTGCCAATAAGAGTGTTTCTTCTGATCCTAATGATATGCCTTTGTCTACTTTGATTGAGAATAATAATGAATCTATGGATGTGAATTTTGTTGGTAGGAACAATTTTGGTAATAACGCGTATAGAGGTAATTTTAATCCTAGACCGTTTCCTAGTAATTGCTCTACCAATTATGGTAATTCCTAGAACAATTCTTATGGAAATTATAATAAGATTCCCTATGATTTTTAATATAATATTAAAGAATTTGTTAGTTCGCAAAAGAGTTTCAATGCTTTGATTGAAAAAAAATTGTCTAAGATTGATGAGTTGGATAGGAACGTGGATAGAATTTCTCTTGATGTTGATTCTTTGAAACTTAGATTTATTCCACCTAAGCATGATATCAATGAGTCTCTCAAATATATGAGAATTTCCATTGATGAGTGCAAAGAAAGAACCGCTAGGATGTGTGCTAAAAAGGTTGCTTTGTGAAATCGTGTTCTTCTAGTTTCGATGATAATGATGATGAAGATCTAAAAGTTATTGATGTGTCCCCTATTAAATATTTGTTTTGCAATATGAATCTTGATAATGATGGGACTAGAGATGAGTCAACGTTAGTTAGAAGGCGTCCCAATGATTCGGAGTTTTTAGATCTTGATGCAAAAATTGATAAAAGTGGGATTGGAGAGGTCAAAACTTTACATAGCAATGAACCCACTATCTTGGATTTCAAGTAATTTAATTATGATAATTTCTCTTTGATATATTGTATTTCCTTGTTGCAATCCATGCTAAATTCTCCACATGCTTATAGTCAAAATAAAGCTTTTACTAAACATATCGTTGATGCTTTAATGCAATGTTATGAAGAAAAGCTTGAATTGGAAGTTTCTATCCCAAAAAAACTTTATGATGAGTGGGAAACTACTTTTAAAATCAAAATTAAATATCATGAATGCTATGCTTTGTGTTATTTGGGTGCTAGTGTTTCCATGATTCCTAAAACTTTGTGTGATTTGCTAGGTTTCCGTGAATTTGATGATTGTTCTTTAAACTTGGATCTCACGGATACCACCATTAAGAAACCTATGGGAAGAATTAATGATGTTCTTATTGTTGCAAATAGGAATTATTTGCCCATAGAATTCATTGTTCTCGATATTGATTTCAATCCTTCATGTCCTATTATTCTTGGTAGACCTTTCCTTAGAACGATTGGTGCGATTATTGATATGAAAGAAGGGAATATTAGATTCCGATTTCCATTAAGGAAGGGCATGGAACACTTTCTGAGAAATAAAATTAAATTACCTTATGAATCTATTATGAGGGTCACTTATGGATTGCATACCAAAATGACAATACCTAGATCTATCCTTGCTTTTATGCCTAGCTAGGGGCGTTAAACGATAGCGCTTGTTGGGAGGCAACCCAATTTTATTTTTGTTTTTGTTCCTTGATTTTTGGTTCTGTTTAGTAATAAATAATTCATCTAGCCTCTGTTTAGATGTGGTTTTATGCTTTTAATTAGTGTTTGTGCCAAGTAGAATCTTTGGGAAGACTTGGGGAAAGTCTTTGCGATCTTGCTGTAAAAAACAGAAACTTTAGCGCTCACAAGATTTGCTGCCATTTTTTTTACTGGAGAGTGATATTTAGTTAATTATTTTTGAAGATCATTAATAGATAAATTCCTCACGTCCAGAAATTTATTTTAGAATTTTTGGGGTTCCAGAAGTATTTGAAACCTACAAATTACTACAGACTATTCTGTTTTTTGACAGATTCTGTTTTTCGGGTGTTGTTTGCTTTTTTTTGATGAATCTGTGGCTAGTAATAGAGTTTATGAACCATAGAAAAGTTGTAATACAGTAGGTTTAGCACCAATATAAATAAATAATGAGTTCATTACAGTACCTTGAAGTGGTGGTTTGTTTTCTTTTACTAACGGAGCTCACGAGATTTTCTTTTAAGTTTTGTGTTGTGAAGTTTTCAAGTTTTGGGTAAAGATTTGATGGATTCTGGAACAAGGAGTGGAAAGAGCCTAAGATTAGGGATTCCCAAGGCACCCCAAGGTGAAATTCAAGGACAACCAAAAGCCTAAGCTTGGGGATGACCCGGAAGGCATCCCCTCTTTCGTCTTCGTCCATCGGTAACTTTACTTGGAGCTATATTTTTATTCACCACATGATATGTGTTTTGCTTGGACCGTCTTGTATGATTTGAGTCCCTGCTTTTTAGTTTACCACAATCATCCTTGCTGTACACACCTTTTGGGAGAGACACACATTAATTGGAATTTATTAGAATACTCTATGTGCTTCACTTATATCTTTTGAGCTAGATAATTTTGCTCTAGTGCTTCGCTTATATCTTTTAGAGCACGGTGGTGGTTTTATTTTATAGAAATTATTGATCTCTCATGATTCACTTATATTATTTTGAGAGTCCCTTAGAACAGCATGGTAATTTGTTTTGGTTATGAATTTAGTCCTAATATGATAGGCATCCAAGATCGGTATAATAAAAACTTTCATAAAAAGTGCATTGAGTAATAGGAGAAGTTTGATACTTGATAACTGTTTTGAGATATAAAGGTGGTAATATTAGAGTGTGCTAGTTGAGTAGTTTTGCATTTGAGAAATACTTGTGTTGAAGTTTGCAAGTCCCGTAGCATGCACGTATGGTAACCATTGTGTAACAAATTTGAAACATGAGGTGTTATTTGATTGTCTTCCTTATTAGTGGTGGTCGGGGACAAGCGATGGTATTTTCCTACCAATCAATCCCCCTAGGAGCATGCGTGTAATTCTTGGTTTTTGATGACTTGTAGATTTTTGCAATAAGTATGTGAGTTCTTTATGACTAATGTTCAGTCCATGGATTATACGCACTCTCACCCTTCCATCATTGCTAGCCTCTTCAGTACCGTGCATTGCCCTTTCTCACCTTGAGAGTTGGTGCAAAATTCGCCGATGCATCCAAACCCCGTGATATGATACGCTCTGTCACACATGAACCTCCTTATATGTTCCTCAAAACAGCCACCATACCTACCTATTATGTTATTTCCATAGCCATTCCCAGATATATTGCCATGCAACTTTCCACTGTTCCATGTATTATGACACACATCATCATTGTCATATTGCCTTGCATGATCATGTAGTTGACATCGTATTTGTGGCAAAGCCACCGTTCATAATTTTTCATACATGCCACTCTTGATTCATTGCCCTTCCCGGTACACCGCGGAGGCATTCATATAGAGTCATACTTTGTTCTAGTATCGAGTTGTAATCATTGAGTTGTAAATAAATAGAAGTGTGATGACCATCATTAATAGAGCATTGTCCCCCCAAAAAATAGAAAGGCCAAATAAAAATAGGAAGGCCCAAAAAATAAAATAAATAAAAAGGGGCAATGCTACTATCCTTTTTCCACACTTGTGCTTCAAAGTAGCACCATGATCTTTATGATAGAGAGTCTCTTGTTTGGTCACTTTCATATACTAATGGGAATTTTTCATTATAGAACTTGGCTTGTATATTCCCACAATGGGATTCCACAAATGCCCTAGGTCTTCGTGAGCAAGCAAGTTGGATGCACACCCACTTAGTTTCTTTTGTTGAGCTTTCATACATTTATAACTCTAGTGCATCTGTTGCATGGCAATCCCTGCTCCTTGCATTGACATCAATTGATGGGCATCTCCCTAGCCCATTGATTAGCCACGTCGATGTGAGAATTTCTCCTTTTTTATCTTCTCCACATAACCCCCATCATCATATTCTATTCCACCCATAGTGCTATATCTCTGGCTCACGTTCATGTATTGCGTGAAAGTTAAAAAAAGTTTGAGATTACTAAAGTGTGAAACAATTGCTTGGCTTGTCATCGGGGTTGTGCATGATGAGAGCATTCCTGTGTGGCGAAAATGGAGCATGACCAAACTATATGATTTTGTAGGGATGAACTTTCTTTTGCCATGTTATTTTGAGAAGACATAATGGCTTAGTTAGTATGCTTGAAGTATTATTATTATTATTATTATTATTATGTCAATACTAATATTTTGTCTCGAATCTTTCGGATCTGAATATTCATGCCACAATAAAGAGAATTACATTGAGAATTATGTTAGGTAGAATTCCACATCAAAAATTCTGTTTTTATCATTTACCTACTCGAGGACGAGCAGGAATTAAGCTTGGGGATGCTTGATACATCTCCAACGTATCTATAATTTTTGATTGTTCCATGCTATTATATTATCTGTTTTGGATGTTAATGGGCTTTATTTTACACTTTTATATTATTTTTGGGACTAACCTATTAACCCAAGGCCCAGTGCAAATTGTTGTTTTTTTTGCCTATTTCAGTGTTTCACAGAAAAGGAATATCAAACGGAATCCAAATGGAATGAAACCTTCGGGAACGTGATTTTTGGAACAAACGTGATCTAGAGGACTTGGAGTGGACGTCAAGAAACGAACGAGGAGTCCACAAGGCAGGGGCGCGCCTACCCCCCAGGGCGCGCCCTCCCCGCTTGTGGCTCAACCGACCTACTTCTTCCTCCTATATATACTCATATATCCTGAAAACAACAAGGAGCACCACAAAACCATATTTCCACCGCCGCAACCTCCTGTTCCCCAGAGATCCCATCTTGGGGCCTTTTTCGGAGCTCCGCTGGAGGGGGCATCGATCATGGACGGTCTCTACATCAACTCCATGGCCCCTCCAATGAGTTGTGAGTAGTTTACTTCAGACCTTCGGGTCCATAGTTATTAGCGAGATGGCTTCTTCTCTCTTTGGATCTCAATACAAAGTTCTCCTTGATCTTCTTGGAGATCTATTCGATGTAACTCTTTTTGCGGTATGTTTGTCGAGATCCGATGAATTGTTGGTTTATGATGAAGTCTATGTATGAACAATATTTGATTCTTCTGTGAAATCTTTTATGCATGATTGGTTATCTTTGCAAGTCTCTTCGAATTATCAGTTTGGTTTGGCCTACTAGATTGATCTTTCTTGCAGTGGGAGAAGTGCTTAGCTTTGGGTTCAATCTTGCGGTGCTCGATCCTAGTGACAGAAAGGGACACAACACGTATTGTATTGTTGCCATCGAGGATAAAAAGATGGGGTTTATATCATATTGGTTGAGTTTATCCCTCAACATCATGTCATCTTACCTAATGCGTTACTTTGTTCTTATGAACTTAATACTCTAGATGCATGCTGGATAGCGGTCGATGTGTGGAGTAATAGTAGTAGATGGAGGCAGGAGTCGGTCTACTTGTCATGGACGTGATGCCTATATACATGATCATGCCTAGATATTCTCATAATTATTCGCTTTTCTATCAAATGCTCGATAGTAATTTGTTCACCCACCGTAATACTTATGCTATCTTGAGAGAAGCCACTAGTGAAACCTATGGCCCCCGGGTCTATTTTTCATCATATACGTTTCCAATATATTTTATTTTACAATCTTTATTTTCCTATCTATATCATAAAAATACCAAAAATATTCATATTATTATCTCTATCAGATCTCACTCTCGTAAGTGACCGTGAAGGGATTGACAACCCCTTTATCGCGTTGGTTGCGATGTTCTTATTTGTTTGTGTAGGTACGAGGGACTTGCGCGTGGCCTCCTACTGGATTGATACCTTGGTTCTCAAAAACTAAGGGAAATACTTACGCTACTTTGCTGCATCACCCTTTCCTCTTCAAGGGAAAACCAACGCAGTGCTCAAGAGGTAGCAAGAAGGATTTCTGGTGCCGTTACCGGGGAGTCTACGCACAAGTCAAGACATACCAAGTACCCTTATCTCTCGCATTACATTATTTGCAATTTGCCTCTCGTTTTCCTCTCCCCCAATTCACCCTTGCCATTTTAGTCGCCCTCTTTTTCCATTCCCCTTATCTTTTCCAGTTCGCCTCTTTTTGCTTCTCTTGTTTGCTTGTGTGTTGGATTGCTTGCTTGCCACGATGGCTCAAGATAATACTAAATTGTGTGATTTTTCCAATACCAACAATAATGATTTTATTAGCACTCCGATTGCTCCTCTTACCGATGCTGAATCTTGTGAAATTAATGCTGCTGTGTTGAATCTTGTCATGAAAGATCCGTTTTCAGGCCTTCCTAGTAAGATGTCGCTACCCATCAAAACAACTTTGTTGATTTATGTGATATGCAAAAGAAGAAATATGTGGATAATGATACTGTTAAATTGAAGCTATTCCCGTTTTCGCTTAGAGATCGTGCTAAAACTTGGTTTTTGTCTTTGCCTAAAAATAATATCGATTCATGGAATAAGTGCAAAGATGCTTTTATCTCTAAGTATTTTCCTCCTGGTAAGATCATCACTCTTAGAAACGGTATTATCAATTTTAAGCAACTTGATCATGAACTTGTTGCACAAGCTTGGGAGAGGATGAAATTAGTGATACGCAATTGCCCTACACATGGTTTTAATTTATGGATGATTATACAAAAAATTTATGCTTGATTGAATTTTTCTTCTAGAAATCTTTTAGATTTGACCGTGGGGGGTACTTTTATGGAAATCACTTTAGGAGAAGCTACTAAACTCCTAGATAACATTATGGTTAATTATTCTCAATGGCATACTGAAAGATCTACTAATAAAAAGGTGCATGCTATAGAAGAAATCAATATTTTGAGTGGAAAGATGGATGAGCTTATGAAATTGTTTGCAAATAAGAGTGTTTCGTCTGATCCTAATGATATGCCTTTGTCTACTTTGATTGAGAATAATAATGAATCTATGGATGTGAATTTTGTTGGTAGGAACAATTTTGGTAATAACGCATATAGAGGTAATTTTAATCCTAGACCGTTTCCTAGTAATTCCTCTACCAATTATGGTAATTCCTACAACAATTCATATGGAAATTATAATAAGATTCCCTATGATTAAAGAATTTGTTAGTTGGCAAAAGAGTTTCAATGCTTTGATTGAAGAAAAATTGTCTAAGATTGATGAGTTGGATAGGAACGTGGATAGAATTTCTCTTGATGTTGATTCTTTGAAACTTAGATCTATTGCACCTAAGCATGATATCAATGAGTCTCTCAAATATATGAGAATTTCCATTGATGAGTGCAAAGAAAGAACCGCTAGGATGCGTGCTAAAAAAGGTTGCTTTGTGAAAGCGTGTTCTTCTAGTTTCGATGATAATAATGATGAAGATCTAAAAGTTATTGATGTGTCCCTATTAAATCTTTGTTTTGCAATATGAATCTTGATAATGATGGGACTGGAGATGAGTCGACTTTAGTTAGAAGGCGTCCCAATGATTCGGCGTTTTAGATCTTGATGCAAAAATTGATAAAAGTGGGATTGGAGAGGTCAAAACTTTACATAGCAATGAACCTACTATCTTGGATTTCAAGGAGTTTAATTATGATAATTGCACTTTGATAGATTGTATTTCCTTGTTGCAATCCGTGCTAAATTCTCCACATGCTTATAGTCAAAATAAAGCTTTTATATGGATTGGCATGAAGTTTAGTGAACAAAGTACACCACTTTTAGTCCTTTTACCTTGCATACACCTGCCTTAACTTTCTGCAAAAAATTTGGTGTGTACAGATGTACACCCATGCACCCATGTGGACCTACCCCTGAACCTAGATCTATAGAATCTAGGCAGGGATTTCTTTGACTAAAGGAAAATAGAAACCCTAGTCTTCCCCAAAAAAGGAGGAAAGCACTGACCAGATAAAACTTTGTATTTGTCCCAATAAGGAAGATAAATGAATGACCTCTTCTCCATCGTCGTCGCTGTGGACCACGGGCTCGGGCGGAGGAGTCAGCAGCCGCGGCAGAAGAGTCACCTGCACCGGCGGAGGAGCCACCTGCTCCGGATGAAGATCCAGGACGGCGGCGAGGATGTCAAGACGGCCCTGCTGCCCGCTCGACCCCTCGCCGGCGGCCCGGGCATCACCCCCGGCATGGCCATCCCTCCCATGGTGTGCGGCATCTCAACGGCGGAGGTGCATGGCATCTCGACGGTGGAGGTGCGCAGCATCTTGACGGAGGAGGTGCAGCTGCGGGAAGGGTGCACGGTGAGCGGTGAGGCGTGGGAGGAGAAAACCCTCGTCTGTTGATTTGTGGATGGGGAAGAGGACGATGCAGCCGATGACAAGATTAATAATCGAGAGGCGGAGCGGCTGGCTCTAGACTTTGGGATGACTTAATTAGTACTACTTTGGCCACGTTCACACCACCCCGTGCGTTGTTCACACCTCCCCTGATTTGCTAGGCAGGTTTGAGATGGGCACGATCATGCACAACCAGGATTTAGGAGTAATGCGCTTATCATGTTGTATTTTTTTAATATGTTGTAAAACTTCAAAAACAAAGCAATGGCAAATGAAAAGTTACGGAAATTCAGAACTAGTGGTCATCGTCTTTGATGTAAAAAAATTGATTTGTTAATTCCTAAATATTGAATTTAAACATGCACCTAAACCATGGCGATTAGTTCACATTTGTGTCATCGTGCGGATCCGTCTACCATATGCATGTCATTACGGCATCTGGTACCATTGAGGGGAATCAGATGCGGTGCGATGCGACATCGTTCATACCGACCCATATCATGTACCCCTAGCCAACCCGACCGAGAACAAGCACTACTAGCCACCTCGATGCAAACCATGCCCTCATGTCCAACATGGGCAACACGCTGCTCAACTAGACACATTTTATGGCAAAATAGTGCATGATGCCCAATCTCGGTGTGCAATATGTGCAGTTGACTAGCAGTGCATGATTTGAGTATTGCTGGCTAGGCGTGCATGGTTGGTGGCTAGATGACTAATAAGCGTGCGTGCATCATGTCCATGTTGTCAAGGTTGACCGATGGGTGTATACGTGGCCATGTGTGTATGCATCGTGTTGGTCCAGCAGGCGTGCGGTGCATGGGGCGGGCCTTGGTGGCTAGAGACCACATAAAGTGGCACCGAGTTTTGAGGCAAATGAAGGATTGGGCCCCGCACTCCCTCCACAGGCCAGACTCGTTCCCTCTCGATGGCTTGATCGGGTCCCGTTTCATGTGGCCGTGATCTAGATCTTGATTTTTCGAGGTTACAACCCTAGAAATGCTGTAAATGTCCTGAATATGGTAGCGGAGTGATAAAGGCCACACAATGAACTAAACCCCTCCCCCTCCCGGGTAATTTAAGTTTATTTTTCTCTACTCCTATAAAACACTCAGTTTGTGATGGTGATGCGCATGTCATCCATCATTTCTGACCATCAGATCTGCATCTAATGACTGTAATGTAAGCTATGACATTTTTGGAACATGACCACACTTCTTTGCTCCAATTTGCAGAAACACCTTAGTATCTTGAAACCAATCTCATCAAGACATTCACACACTACAGGAATCAGCTAATTTGTCGTCCGCCAAGGCGGACGGGAATGACACAGACGACGGACGGCAAAGGCCTTTGCCATCTGCCGCAGACGGCAAAATGCACCGGCAAAGAAAGGATCAGTAAAGAGATTCTTTGCCGTACTCTTTCGTAAGAGGACGGCAAAGGGGCCTTTGCCATCCGCAGTGGACGGCAAAGAAACCCGACGGCAATAAATTCACCGTTAGTCCGTTGGGTGGCTAACGATAGAGTTTGCCGTCCGCGGCTGGCAGCAAATATCATCAGGCCTTTGCCGTCTGCCTAATGACGTTAGTTGGACATCACTTTCCAGCAAGTCTTTGCCGTCCGCGGCTATAGCCAAAGGCTTTGACGTCCGCCATTGTAGGCAAACTGACCAAATAGGTGAGCTCCCAGGAAGCATAGTTGGCTGCCACGTGGCTTCTTTGCCGTCTGTCGCGGACGGCAAAGAGCCCATTGCCGTCGGTGGCTGACGGCAAAGAGCCTGCATTGGCTCTTTTTTCTGTTTTTTATATCCAACAATTTTCACAGCAAATATATATGACATATATAGATATATTTCACAGGGTTATTTCACAGCAAACATATGACATATCCAGCACATAAGTTTCATCGTACATACATAGATAGTTCCATCCATTCATACATAGCAAGTTGCACATACACATTGTTCCATCATAGCAAGCTAAGAATACTAGAAGAGAATGAAAGAAAAAACAAGCACTCCATCATAGCAAGCTAGCTTCCGTGAAGTGAATGAGATCTGCAAAATGGAAAATAAGAAGTTAGAAAAAAAGGTGACTAGAAGAAGAAGTATATGTCATTTATGAGCTAATTTAGGTGAAATGGACCATTTATGAGCTAACTTAGGTGAAATGGATCATTTATGAGCTAACTTAGGTGAAATGGGTCGTTTATGAGCTAACTAAGGTGAAATGGACCGTTTATGAGCTAACTAAGGTGAAATGGATCATTTTAGAGCTAAGCTATGTGAAATGGATCGTTTATGAGCTAACTAAGGTGAAGTGGATCATTTTAGAGCTAACTTGGGTGAAATGGATCATTTATGAGCTAACTAAGTTGAAATGGATCGTTTATGAGCTAACTAAGGTGAAATGGATCGTTTATGAGCTAACTAGGGTCAAATGGATCGTTTATGAGCTAACTAAGGTGAAATGGATCGTTTATGAGCTAACTAAGGTGAAATGGATCATTTTAGAGCTAACCTAGGTGAAATGGATCATTTATGAGCTAACTTAGGTGAAATGGATCATTTATGAGCTAACTTAGGTGAAATGGATCGTTTATGAGATAACTAAGGTGAAATGGACCGTTTATGAGCTAACTAAGGTGAAATGGATCGTTTATGAGCTAACTAAGGTGAAATGGATCGTTGATGAGCTAACTATGGTGAAATGGATCGTTTATGAGTTAACTAATGTGAAATGGATCATTTATGAGCTAACTTAGTTGAAATGGATTGTTTATGAGCTAACCTAGGTAAGATGCATCATTTTAGAGCTAACCTAGGTAAGATGGGTCATTTTGGAGCTAACCTAGGTAAAATGGGTCATTTAAGAGCTAACTTGGGTAAAATGGATCGTTTATGAGCTAACTAAGCTAATTATGCCATTTTTGTCATAAGTAAGCTAACTTCGGTAAAATGGATGGTTTTGGAGGTCAGTAAGCTTATTAAGTCATTTTGCAGGAAATAAAGCTAAGTCTAGGTCCTTATGCATTTGTTAAGCAAAACACTAGAGAAACTTACCGTGATCATGGAGGTGTAGGAGCGGGCTACTAATAATCTCGATCACTATCATCAATAAATGCATAATCATCATCATCACTATCATCAATGACGTGCTCATAGGGTTTGGCGGCATCAAAATGTGGAAGACCACCTTGATGTAATCTGTCAAGCATTGACAGGTCATCCGCAACAGTAACCTCTTCTTGTTCCGGCTCTTCTTGTTCCTCCTCTGGGGTGATGCCGGATTCACTATCATTGTCTACTTCAATGTTTTGGGGTGAAGTATATCGGTTCTTGAAACGTTTTTTGGAAAGACGTGTCGCTTGGAAGAATTCTCCTTCATATGTGTCTGGGTTAATGCGAGGTTCATAATCCTCTTCCTTTGGGGGAGATAGTATAGCACGTGGCGGCACTTCATATACGACACCCCAACCTTTCAGATTTGGATTAGTTTGGCAGGCCCACGGTAGATAGAATACTTGGGTCGCCTGTTGAGCCGTAATATAGACATCAGGAACATCTAAATGGGTGCTTTGTTTGATTTCAACTAGCCCTATATGTTCATGAGTCCTTCTAGTCTCCTTCGGCTGAAACCAATAACATTTGAAGAGTACGACATTCGGTGGGTTGTCACCATAGAATAGAAGTTCATAAATTGCTTCAACTCTCCCATAATACTCGGTACCTCCTTCGCCGATAGCAGATACACAACAATGTGTAGACTTTCGGTCGGCCATAGATAGCTCTTTGCCATAGGTACGAAAGCGATACCCGTTGATGTCGTATTTGTCAAATGAAAGGACCTTATAGTCAAAACCATTAGCGACTTGTCTCAATTTGGCGTCCATAGACTCTGAATTAGCCTACAAGTTTAATACGAAAGGATTGTTGCATTAGGCAGAAATTAGCGAATGAAATGAAATGGTCTAATAGAAATCACCGTTTGTTTGAACCAAGAGATGAAACCGGGATAGCCGCCTCCTTGCTTTGCGAGAAGCTCATACTCTTCGACGGAATCCTTTTGGATTACCGCTCCATACGAGAATATGGCGACGTATCGACTGTATGAAATATCCAGGAATAAGAGCAGTTCAAAGGAAATAGAAGTTGCAAAACAATGTACCGAGAAATTACTCGGTGTATGTCTGCACTTCTGTCAGGTTGTTGAAGATATACAACGTAATGGTCTGCCATTCTTTGTTATCCAGGAACTGTCTATGCATGTCGAAGCAAGAAAACTTGTGACCGGCCGGAAGCCAACGAAACTCAAGAGCTCCCTTGCATGTGGGGCACGGGAACCTTCCATGCACACACCAGCTAACGAATAGCGCATACGCCGGCAAGTCATGCGTCGAGTAAATGTACCAGACACGCATTATGAAGTTCTGTTTGCTATAGGCATCGTATGTCTTGAACCCATTATCCCGGGCTTCTTGCAATTCATCCTTAAGCGGCTGCATGTACATATTCATATTTTTCCCTGGATAGTTGGGCCCTGGAATTATCAATGTCAGGAAAATGTTCTTTCTTTGCATAATCTATCCGGGGGGGGGGGGGAGATTGAGTGGAAAGACAAATATGGGCCAACAATTGTATTGGGTTGCCGTCAGACCAAACACACTGAACCCATCCGTGCTTACGCCGACTCGAGGATGCCCCGGATCTGTCGCTTTGTCATCATGTAATTCATCAAACTTTTTCCATGCAACACCATCCGATGTGTGTACCATCATCAGATCCTCATCTTATCTAGTTTGGTTATTTTGCGTGTTTTGTCCCATATCATCTGTCTGGCTGTCTCTTCAACCATGAAAAGACGTTGCAGTCTTGGTATGATTGGCATATACCCAAGAACACTAATGGGGATTTTGGTATGCGTCTTCTCACCCATACCGTTGTCTACCACAACATACCTGGAAGACTTGCAAATGGGACAATAGTTCAAGTCCGCATAGTCAAAACTAAATAAGGCACATCCTTTCTCACATGCATGTATCTTCTCATAAGGCATCTTCAGTGCACGGAGGATTTTGTCCGACTGGTACAGGTTTACAGGCATTACATGGCCTTTGGGTAGAAAGCGTCCAAGTACTGTCATAATTGCGTCGTTGCATTCTCTGCCCAAGTTGAACTGAGCCCAATTGACAAAGCTCAGTGTGCTCGTGGAGCGGACGTTTTGAAGACTCCAACATTTCATTGAAGGCCTTTGCAGATTCCTCCATCTCCTCATCCGAATCCCGAGCATCATCCAAGTCTTGCACCATGTTTTCCATCCCGGTACCATGCTCGTCGGTGCGAGGACGAACCACCTCAGCTCGGTCATGTTGGGCAGACTCACCATGAAATGTCCACACCGTATAATTGGGCGTAAACCACTCTTCTGCAGGTGTTTGCCCATTTCAGCCTCTGTCCTCTTTTCCCAATTGTTGCACCGGGAATAGGGGCACTAGGTTTTCCTCTGGCCATTTGCAAATGCGGCTTGCATAAACGCCTTGGTTTTTGTGAACCATTCAGTGCTCCATTTGTTCTGACCAGTGTACATCCACGCACGATCACTCATCTTGACTTTCAGAACTACTGGACACACAACATATATATATATATATGTAATTCCCCATGTATATATTCATCAGTTGATCTAGTTTGTCAATTTTATTACTTCCATGCAACCTACACTCTAATAGGTAATGATAGGTCCTAATCCCACCAGAGTATGTGTAGATTGGGTTCCTTTCCCCATGCTATGCTCCGGATCCGACGCAAAATTTCGGCAGCACCTCCCCGCTGTTCTCCTGATACACGTCTCTACAATAAACAAAGAGGATGTGTACCCGGAGAACAACAGGGGAGACACTGACAAAATTAGGTGTCGGATCCGGAAGCATATGGGAAAACGAACCCAATCTACACATACTCGGGTTGTCCATGGATAGCGTTGGACAATTCGAAAGAATCACAATTATAAATATGCAAATGCATGTATATTTATAGATGTAACCCTTTCGAACGGGAGACGCATAGTGGTTACGCATACTGATGATTGACACCTATAGATAGCAAGTTTCATCGTCACGAAGACCGGAACAGAGCAAATAAAGGGGGAGGAGGAGATGTCATTTGTGCTCACCAACGAACGCAGGGGCGGAGCTCGTCGAACGCACGGGGAGGTCGTCAAACACCACACCCTCGCAGCGACGAAACAACTGCACATTTGAATCCACCCGATAAACACAAATATGTATGATGTTTTGCATAACAAAATTGAAAAATATACGACCTAACTCATACTTCACAAATATATGACCTTGTCGGCCTCTGGAAGGCCAAAGAGCACCTTCTACATATTCTTCTTTTCTTCTTCTCCCCTCCTCTTCTTCTCCTACACCTACACTTTCTTCTTCTTCTTCTCCCCTCCTCTTCTTCTCCTACACCTACACTTTCTTCTTCTTCTTCTTCTTCTTCTTCTTCTTCTCACATCCTCTTCTTCTCCTACACTTTCTTCTTCTTCTTCTTCTTCTTCTTCTTCTTCTTCTTCTTCTTCTCCCCTCCTCTTCTTCTCCTACACTTTCTTCTTCTTCTTCTCCCCTCTTCTTCTTCTTCTTCTTCTTCTTCCCCTTCTACATATTCTTCTTTTCTTACTCTTCTTTTTTCATCTTTTTTCTACTTCTTTTAATTATATGACTAACTATCTAAAACCCATGCACTAAATCTAACACTAACACATATATATCTAGCACTAAACCTAACACTAACAATTAAACAGCAAAAAAAAGAAAAAAAATAACTCACCAGACCGCGGTGGCGGCGGCGACGCCGGGGTGGTGGGGCGATGACACGGGGTGGGGGCGGCGGCGGGTGGCGGGGGCGGCGGGTGGTGGGGGCGGCTGGTGGGTGGCGGGGGCAACGGCAGGTGGGGCAGCTGGTGGGGGTGGCGGCGGGTGGCGGGGGCGGCGACAGGGGGTGGGGGCGGCGGCGGGCGGCGGGGGCGGTGGTGTGGTGGCTCGGGGAGGAGAGATGAGAGAAAGAGAGATGGATCCAGGGCGGGGTGGGTCTCGCCGTTAGGTAGGTTAGGTCTTTGCCGTCCGCCAAACCTTTGTCGTCAGCTTTTTTTCCTCTTTGTCGTCCACTAGCTGACGGCAAAGAGGGGGCCCGTTAAGTTTGGATTAATCAGCTCGTTAGTGGGGACCACCACACTACTAGGAAAAGGGCTACTAATGGCGCACCAGTTTTGCCTACTAATGGCGCACTACTGGTGCGCCATTAGTATCACGCCACTAGTATTTCTTACTAATGGCGCACGGTGCGCCATTAGTATCTGGTATACTAATGGCGCACCACACAGTGCGCCATTAGTATAGAACAGCATGCGCCATTAGTATCTGGCATACTAATGGCGCACTGTTGGGTGATGCGCCATTAGTATGAATATTAGGTTTTTTTACTTTCCTGAATTTTGCACAGGTTACAAAATATATTATTGGACAGAATATAGACAGCACCTCACAGCAAGAGCAGATTCATCGAATACAATAGAAGATTAGTCTCCGAATACAATTCATCATATTAGTCTCCGAATTCAAAAGACCAAACAAAGATAGAACATTACAAGTCTCGAGACCGCGAGTAGCGAGTTTGTCGGAAGTAATACTAATCCTAACAAGTCCTACTAATCATCATCATACAACTTCTACTCGTTATTAATAACAAGTCATACGATCATCATCTTGATAGTCATCGAACCAACCCTACTTAATTGTTCTTAGCACATGATCATAAGTATTAGGCAGGACCTAAATACCCTATTTAAGCTAAAATAGCATAAAACAATATAGACCCTGACTCTCCATTATGGACAATGGAGAACATCCTGTCTCCAATTCTTGCGCTTCGCTTCCTTTTGCTTCCAAGAACCTCCTTACAACTGTCCATACATTTTTTCCATCCTTTGATTTTCATGTCTCCACTTCTTTTAGAAATCTCGTATGGACAGTTGAGATTCATCGGATGACCTGGCTGTATGTTCAAAACATTAAGACTACCTTTCTTATATATCAAATGAGGCACACAATTCTCTGGGATTATCTGTTGAAAAACATAGTAATAACTTCATAATTAGCAATGATGTACTAGTTTTAGAAGTATATATGCAAAAGATGCACGGATGTCGTAATAGTAAAAATCTTACCAGGGTATCTCCATGGTAGTTACCATAGTTGAACACATGCACTAGTGGCACGTATTTACCATAATGTTGAGGAGTTTGATTGTGGATATTGTAATTCTCAATGTCAGTACAAAATCCGACCAGATGATTTTTCTCCTTGTAAGTTGTTAATTCGGAGCCATCGGTGTAGTGGGTTTTGTCTACCATCTCCCGCACATTCTTGAAACAATAAAAATAAGCTGTTAATGGAAATAAGCTGTCAAATATTTTGAAATAAACAATATAAGTTAGCTAATAACTATGTTTGAGAAACTCACATAGCGGTAGAACTGGAGGCGTATCAACAAGGACCCAAATGTCCATATTTTCTTGGTTGATGTCAGGATTACCAAGATCCATGGTGATAAGCATACCCTCATCAAAACCATACATCTTGCAAAATGCTTCCCAATTTTTGCAACCAAAATGGGTTACACTCTCAGAATTATATAGATTTACTTCAAAGTCCACATCGTGATGAGTCCTTAGGTGAATTTTCTTTGTTTCAGAAATTTCATGGTCTTCAAAATCCATCCTCTCCAAGACATAGCGTCTTGCATGGCATGGGATAAGCTATACTCGAATTGTAAAAGATGAAAATTACACGTTGAAATAGTTGAAGTCATGCTTAATTATGAAAATAACACCTGTCGTCGTTGTGTACCGTTTCAACTTCGAAGGTCTCCTCGAGCTTAATGCTGAAGCGCTATCATCGTCCAAGTGAGGCATATTGCACAAACCTCGATTGTCATGGCACCAGTCGCACTCCCCCGGGAGACTTTCGTCGTCCGATTATGACATATCCTACGTTCATAATTCAAAACTACATCATTTAGGGTTTGTCGACACCGAGGCATCCTAAAGGCTAAGCTTTTATCATTTAGGGTTTGTTAACACCGAGGCACCCTAAAAGCCTAAGCTTTCATCATTTAGGTTCTTATCGACACCGAGGCACCCTAAAAGCCAAGGTTTTATCATTTAGGGTTTGTCGACGCTGAGGCACCCTAAAAGCCTAAGCTTTCATCATTTAGGTTCTTATCGACACCAAGGCACCCTAAAACCTATGGTTTAATGCAGCAAGAATAAAGGGGCAGTTGATCCTACTTAATTAAGTACTAAGATACCCCGGCCCACGCATTAGTCGCAAGTACCCCATATGTCCTATTTTTAGCAAAGTCATGCTAAAATTCACGGAAAATTTCAGCATGACCTTTGCTGAAAATAGGACATATGGAGTACCCGAATTTGCCGGAACGGAAGTTAATCGACATTCCGGAAAACTCAAGGACCTCTCGGAATACCTGCAAATTCATCATGACACAATGGTCGGAGACAAAACCCAGCAAACTAGCAAGATGATCATCATCTTTGCAAGTCATTACTTGTCAAACGCAGAAGTGCATAACACAAGCTCACCGACATAGACACACATAACAGCCGCACAACAGCATAGACATTAAACATGTGCAAAGATCACAATTAACAAAGGTTTCCATCAGGTGTATTTCAGACTATTATTCCCATCCCGAGAAAGCATCGACTTCAGAATATCCTCTTTTCAAAGAATGTGTTCTGTGATGAAAGCACTAGCGAATCATGTTAAAGCTAACCCCTACTTTTGACCCTCAACTATAACAACCGCATGCAGTACAGAGAAGTGTTGATGCAGGCATCAAACATTATAATGCCGCAGGGCAAGGTCTCAAGTTACATGATCAGTTGTGCTTGACTGAAAATTTTGACAGGAAAAATTTGACTGAAATTTTGACTCGAGTAACAAAGGCATAACAGTAGAAATTACAGGTGTAGATTGCTCTGTTCAAAAAACTTCCTATCAGTCCAACAATGTTTCTGAATCTAAACTTTTTCAGTTAACAGAACCTAAACCTGACAATGTTCAGTTAACAGAAAGGGGGGAGGGGAACCAGTGCAGCTCACCGAGAGAAGGACGATGGTGAGCTCGTGCGGGGCTGGGGTTGACGAGGTGACGTGGATCGACGGTGAGGCGTCGGTGTCATAGAGGCGCCGGAGACCTTTCCTTGCGAGACAGAGAAGGGGCCGTCAGCCCCGGCGCAGGCGGGGGGCAAGGGGAGGAGGAGGAGGGGAAGGGGAGGAGGAGGGTCGGGGGGCGTACGGTGCCGCATCGCTGCTCGGCGCCGACGGCGAGGAGGAAGGCGAAGACATTGAGGGTCGGGGCGGCGGGGGTGGGGGCACGGGGGCGCGGGGGCGGCGGGGGTGGAGTCCGGCGAGGGTGGGGCGCGGGGGCGTGGGGGCGGAGGGGGCGGCGGGGGTGGGGGCGCCAGGGCGCGGGGCCGGCGGGGGTGGAGTCCGGCGGGGGTCGGGGCGGCGGCGTCGTGGGTCGGGGCGGCGGCGTCATGGGTCTAGCGAGGGAGAGAGGGATGAATGGGATCTGGCGAGGGAGAGGGAGGACTTAGCTATAGGGGGAAGCTTACTAATGGCGCACTACCCGTCGGTGCGCCATTAGAAATTGTTTTTTAGATAGCAATGGCGCACCCACTGCTGGTGCGCCATTATAAATCTTTTTTTACATAGCAATGGCGCACCACCAGGCCGGTGCGCCATTAGTATATATTTATTATTATTATAATTTAATAAATGAATATGAATATGAAACAATAATCCATGCATTTAAATAATTATTGTGTATTTGTATTCTGATAAATATTTGTTAGTTATTATGCCTGATTTATAGAATGATTGAAACTAGTTTAGTGGGTAAACCAAGTTAAGATTAATTTGTGGTGATGTTATAAATAATTTTTGTTATGAATGTTAGTAATTGTTTAAAGGTTTGTTCTTGCATACATAATTTGACCAGAGCGGGGGAGGGTGCGGGGGGTGCTCTTCAGCGGCGGTGGAGCGGGGGAGGGTGCGGGAGTGCTCGTCGGCGGCGGTGGAGCGGGAGAGGCTGGGGTGGGTCGTCGGCGGCGGTGGAGCTAGCGGGGGAGGGTGCGGGTGGAATCGAGATCGAGATGGAGGGTGCGGGTGGTGCTCGTCGGCGGCGGTGGAGCGGGGGAGGGTGCGGGGGGTCGTCGACGGCGGTGGAGCTAGCGGGGGAGGGTGCGGGTGGAATCGAGATCGAGATGGAGGGTGCGGGGGGTGCTCGTCGGTGGCGGTGGAGCGGGAGAGGGTGCGGTGGGTCGTCGGCAGCGGTGGAGCTAGCGGGGGAGGGTGCGGGTGGAATCGAGATCGAGATGGAGGGGGATCGAGATCGAGTGTCCTCATGAATTCAGAAAGTGCCCACGAAATTTAAAAATATTCATGATATCAAAAAGTATCTGTCTTGGTGATATCAAAAAATATCAAAAAGTGCCCATGAAATTTCGCGGTGACGTTTGCGCCATTAGCAGTTTTGCAAAAAAGTAAAAAAAATATATACTAATGGCGCACCGTGGTAGAGTGCGCCATTTCTAGTTTAAACTAGTAATGGCGCACTTTGCAACGGTGCGCCATAAGTAGTTTTGCAAAAAACAGAATAAAAAAATACAGTAGTGGCGCACTCTATGGCTGGTGCGCCATTACTAGTTAGAACTACTAATGGCGCACTTTGCCCAGATGCGCCACTAGTATGTTTGGAAAAATGAAAAAAAAATTTTACTTGTGGCGCACCTTGTTCCTGGTGCGCCATTAGTGTCTTCCACACTAATGGCGCATCACCACATGGTGCACCATTAGTATATAGTAGTGGCGCACCACTTCTCTGGTGCGCCATTAGTGTCAATTTCATCTATAGCCATTTTCCTATTAGTGCCACCCTCTTTGCCATCCGCTAGCTGACGGCAAAGAGTAGGCAGATGGCAAAGACCGTTCTTTGCCATCAGCCAGTTCATTGTCGTCCATTTTCTGCAAGCGGACGGCAAAGACCTTCTTTGCCGTCAGCTAGCGGACAGCAAAGACTTGGCAGACGGCAAATTAGCTAATTCCAGTAGTGACAACGAATATATTTTGAGTGAAACTTAATACGATTAGATTTTTAGTGATATATATATATATATATACCAAAACTAGTGTTTTTATTTCAAGTTTGTGACCATGCATTATTCTACTTTGGATCTGTTGCAACGCACGGGCACATTGCTCGCTTCTTAGTGAACGAGCTAACGAGTTTCACGAGTAGCTCGTTAGTATCAACATAACACCAATTTTCATCTGACCCGGCCATTTTTCGAGGCAGCAAACTAGTGCATTTCCTTTTTGAGTCACCATTTTCCTTCTTGAAAACCACATCTACACACTCATCATGTATACCGTAACACATCAGAATCTATTAACGAGTGCTCACAAGCTTAACTAGCTCAAACGAACCTAGCCAATCAGGGTTTTATGCTACTTAATCTCAACAAGCTGATGATTAATGACCACGAGTTTAACAAGCAGAGATGCCAAACCACACACCAATTAACATAGGTCTACCTTAGTTCAAGTCTTCCATATATACAAAACCAAGAAAGTATAGCATAGTTCAACCATAAACGTTCACCAACAAAGTATAGCATAGTTCAACCATAACACTTAGCATAGTTAAAACCAAAAGAGCATCAGTTCTAGCAGCGAGGGTGCACACTTGCCTAAAGTGTAGCCATTCTGTCTTCAAACCAATCTCAACAAGTACTCGGTGAACGCGGCGTGCTTCACCCTGAAAGCGTAGCCATTCTTGATGCTGCCTTGGGATGTTCCGAGTGCATGCTGAATGGCACTCTGCAGGTTGCCTTTCATCAGCTTGTTGCAGTAAGGGCATCCGTAGCCCGCCCTTCCGATTCTAGGCCTGATACGTTTCTCGAGCACACCACTGTCCAGCTCCCTCACCTTCTGCCTCATGTAGATCCTCTGGGTTTCTTGGTCGCTGTCGACGTCTTCACTTAGGACCTACATGTAGTACAAAATGTTGCGTAAGTATATTTAATATGAGAATTTAGCAGGCACAGAGTCTGTGAAACATAATGTAATTGATGACAACGTAAAATATCTTCAAATGATGTTGAAAAAATAAATGCATAACTTATTAGTTGCTACATAAGCAACTAAATGGGATAGTACCATATAGTAAAAAAAAAGAAGGATCAACCATACATGTCGAAGAGAGCACTAGCATTGCCATATTTTGCCACACATTTTTCCCAAGCTTGCCTAAGGTTAGTTCATCAAAATGAGAGCCACAAGTTGGCACGCCTAAGGGAATCTTGCCACACTTTTCGTGTGTATGCCATGTGGGGCCCAAGTGTGGCTTGCCAAAGGTGTGTCTGGAACCAAACACTCACTTAAGTTGGTCAAACTTGCCTAACCTTAGGTGTGGCAATCTTTGGCAAAGTTAGTCACAAACCAAACAGCCCTTTAGTGCAATAAAATTCACTTATTACATAAAAATGCATGAACTGATGATGTAACATGGCAGAGCAGCCACTACAAAAAAAAGACACATCCGTGACATTCTGGGTCGAACGAATTTTTTTCTGTCATACATATGACACCTCTATGACGATAATTGTGACAAAACCCGGTATCATCATAGATGTGGTGGGCTCCTACTTCTATGACAAAAAATCATGATAGTAAATGGGCCTTTTGTCCTGGGCAGGCCAGAGACGCAGCTACAAGACATTCTTTGGGCCGTCCATGACGTAAAAAACTGTGGTAGAAGCGAGGGGGAGGAAAATTTCGGGGAGTTCCCAGTTATGGTGGGAGGTCGGGGGCCGAGCGATGCGCGTTTCCTCGTACACGTACGCGCGTGTGTGCGAGGCGTTGGCTCTAACTGAACCTGAGCGAGGCGTTGGGCTCTAACTGAACCCGAGCGATTGCACTGCAGGCTACGCATTACTGAACCCGAGCGATCGATCGATGGCTGTTAACTGAACCTAATCGTGCAATTCCTTCGCTACTTTTGCTAACTGAAGCCGATCGATGGGATGAACAGTGAGTGTTGCGGGGGGTTTGGATGAACAGTGAGCGGTGGCGTTGCCTCTGGGTGAACAGGACCCCGTAGTGTGGTGGAGGGCTGGATGAACAGTTGACAGTGGAGGGGTGCCCGTGGAGGGGTGGATGAACAAGACCCCGTGGTGTGGAGGGCTGGATGAACAGTAGATGGTGGAGGGGTGGTTGAATAGGACCCCGTGATGTGGAGGGCTGGATGAACAGTATACGGTGGAGGGGTGCCCGTGGAGGGGTGGTTGAACAAGACCCCGTGGTGTGGACGGCTGGATGAACAGTAGACGGTGGAGGGGTGGTTGAACGTAGCCGGTGGAGTAGCGCGCGGTGGACGTTGGATGAATAGGAGCCCGTGGAGGCTGGATGAACAGGAGCCCGTGGAGGCTGGAGGAGGTCGATGGTGGAGATGAACAGTATCTCGTGGAGTCCCGTTTTGCGGTACGCCACACCCCTCCCGATGAACAAGACCCCCGTTTCGACTGTAGCGCTCCAACACAAGTCTGTTTCCTCCGTTTTGCGGTACGCCACACCCATCTTGATGAACAGGACCCCCGTTTCGACCGTAGGAGGTCCATTTCCTCCGTTTTGCGGTACGCCAGACCCCTCCCGATGAACAGGATCCCGTTTCGAACGTGGCCGTTCGAACACAAGGCCGTTTCCTCCGTTCTGCGGTACGCCAGGCCTCGTTTCCATCGCCTGTTCCGTCCAAGCCCTCCCGATGAACATGGCACATTCCGTTGCCTCCCCATGAACACGACACATTCCGTTGCCTCCCCATGAACACGACGACGACGCTGTTTCTCCGTTCCGACCCAGCCATGTACATGAGCCCTGGCCATACGTATGCACGTGTAGGCGTTCGAGACCCCGCCCGTATGTACACATACGTGGCCGTATTTTCTTTCTTGCACCCTAGCCGCTGTACGTATGTGTAAATGCTACGTGCGCGCCTCTACTACGACACGTGCACACCTCTACTACGACACGTGCGCGCCTCTACATCGACGAGTATGTACGTACACGTTCGCGACCAGAATGACAACGCTACGTATGCTTTGACCAGGTGAGTCCCGACTATCAGGCACTTCCTTGCCTGTGAAGATGTAGCTGGTGGGTCCCAGCAGTCAGGGGGCGAATCGTTTTTTTTTGCCCGGACACACTTCCTTGCGTGCGAAGATATAGCTGGTGGGTCCCAGCAGTCAGGGGGAAACGTTTTTTTCGCGAAATACAGTGGCCCGTCCGGTGTGTCCTAGCTGTCAGGTGGAGGAATCATTATTTTCCGCATAATAAGGAGGCACTTCCTTGCTGCAGCCATGGACCCAGCTGTTAGCCTCTCCACGTACATTCCACGTCCGATGGAAGTCGTTCCTTGACCACGTTGACCACGCCGCGCCGAGAGCACCAGGGCGGTGGACGACGGTGAGGCCTAGGAAGGGGACGACACGGAGGCAGGGAAGACTCGGCAATTGTTTCCCACGCGGAGGGGAGTACTTCTGTACGAGGGTTTACTGGTTCGTCTTCCGTCGCCGGAGAATAACAGCAGGTGTGGGTGAGTAGAGGGATGGCTAGGCCAGCGATGGGAGTACGGTCGGGCGGTGAGGCCTGCACGGCAGCACAGCCGGCCGCAAGGAGGAGGGAGTACGCAGTCCCGCCGACGCTTGTTTGAGCGGCTGGAGTAGGAAGAGCAGAGATTGAAGAAGCACGATGGTCGTTGGATGGACATCCAACAATCAGTGCTTGTGCGTCAACCTTTTTTTTAGGAAAGCCTCAAATCTGTGGAAAATAGTAGACAACCCATCTGCCATTATTTCTAATAATTTACAGCCAATTTGCTAATTCTTAACGGTTTTTTGGATCCCATATTCTTTTTGTTAGCATTACAACCCATATTGTGGCAACGGTTAAAAAATTATATGAAATTTTGCATATTTCGGTGCGGTCCGAACTGTTTTTAATCCCGAAATTTCGACTCACATTCAAACTGATTTTAAAAATAAATGTATATCAATATAAAATCCAACAAATTCTCCACGCATAAAAATTAATGTAATTTAAAATCTTGAAATGAAAAAAGATATTTGAAACTAATTGCTGGTTTGACGTGTTTTAAAAATGTACAACCCATTGCTCATTACCGATGGGCCATTTTCTTGGCCAGCCGAATGAAAGTTCTCCTCGTCTTAAAAGATTTGCAGCCCAACAGGCCTGACAAAGCGACTTACTTGGCAAATCACAAAAAAACTGGGCTGTGGCCATGGACCCAGCTGTCAGCCTCTCCATGTACAGTACTCTTCCGATGGAAGTCGTTCCTTGACCACGTTGACCACGCCGCGCGGAGAGCACCACGGCGTTGGACGACGGCGAGGTCTAGGAAGGGGACGACACGGCAGAGGAAGCCCGCGCGGAGAGGACTACGAGGGTTCACTAGTTTGGCTGTGGTGTGAGGCTGCCGTCACCGCAGGGCCTAGCCAGCGGTGGGAATAGTAGGGGTGGTGAGGCCTCTGCGGCAGCACAGCCGGCCATGGGAGGCAGGAGCGTGCGACACGACCGGCGCTGCTTTGGGCGGCTGGAGCAAGAAGACCAGAGGTTGAAGAAGCACTACGGCCATTGGATGGACATCGTACGGTCACTGGAGCTAGAATCGTTCATATTGACTAAGTTGACAAAGCCCTTTGTCCCCGTCAACTTAGTAGGCCCACAAGTCAGCCTCCTAGCAAGGTGGGTCCCAGCTAGCGGGGGAAGTATTCATTTTTTGTGCATAATAAGGAGGCACTTCCGGTGGGTCCGAGCTGACAGTGGGGGGAACATTTTTTCGCGAAATACGATGGCCCATCTGGTGGGTCCCAGCAGTCAGGGGGAAACGATTTTTTTGGCAAAATACTGGTGGCCCGTCCGGTGGGTCCCCGCTGTCAGGTGGAGGAATAATTATTTTCCGCGTAATAAGGAGGCACTTCCTTGCGGCTGCCGTGGACCCAGCTGCCAGCCTCTCCACGTACAGTACTCTTCCGATGGAAGTCGGTCGTTGACCACGTTAACCACGCCGCGCCGAGAGCACCAGGGCGGTGGACGATGGTGAGGACTAGGAAGGGGACAAACCGGAGCTGGGGAAGACACAACAGTGGATGCCCACGCGAAGAGGAATATGAGGGTTCACTGGTTCGGCTGCGGTGTGAGGCTGCTGTCGCCGCAGAATAACAGGGGGTGTGGGTGAGTAGAGGGATGGCCTGGCCAGCGGTGGGAGTAGTAGGGGGCGGTGAGGCCTCCGCGGCATCACAGCCGGCCACGGGAGGCAGGAGCACGCGGCAGGACCGACACTGGTTTGGGCGGCTGGAGCAAGAAGACCAGAGGTTGAAGAAGCAGTACAGCCGTTGGATGAACATCGTATGGTAACAGGAGCTAGAATCATTCATATTGACTAAGTTAACAAAGCCCTCCGTCCCCGTCAACTTGGTAGGCCCACAAGTCAGCCTCCCACTATGCTGGGTTCCAGCAGGCAGGGGGAATATTCATTTTTTTGTGCATAATAAGGAGGCACTTCCTTGCGTGCGAAGATAGCTTGTGGGTCCGACGTGTCAGCGGGGGCCACTTTATTTCACGAAATACAGAGGCCCTTCCGGTGGGTCCCAGATGTCAGGTGGAGGAATCATTATTTTGCGCGTAATAAGGAGGCATTTCCTTGTGTGCGGCCGTGGACCCAGCTGTCAGCCTCTCCACGCATAGTCTACTTCCGATGGTGTTGTTCGTTGACCATGTTGACCACGCCACGCCGAGCCCATCCAAGGTGGTGGATGACGGCGTGGCCCCGGACAGCAACGAGCCGGAGATGGGAAGACACGGGAGTAGAGTCGCAGACAGAGAGGTGTACGAGGGTTAACTGGTTCTAGTGCGGTGTGGTTCGGCAGTAGGTGGAGAAGAACATGAGGTGTGGAGGGGTGGAGGGATGGCCTGGCCAACGGTGGAGTAGCGCTTCATAGCAAAGCGTGCTAAGCAGAGCTGCTAGCTGCAGGAGGCGGGAGGTGGTCCTGGCGGCGCTGGAGGAAGAAGACGAGAGATTGAAGATGGATACCGGTCGTTGGATGTAAATCCAACGGCTAACATGTCAGAATCATTTGTTAAATAAATTGACAACGACTTGCATTGGCTTCGACCTATTGGCCCACATTTTAGCCTCCAAAAATGTGGCACGTATTCAACCCATTTTTCAAAATTTACAGTCTTTTTTTGCGCAGTAGAATTTAGAGTCAATTTGATCTTTTTTTGAATTACATCCATTAGCTGGGCTGGGTGAACAAATAATGTAGCGTCCATGCGGCCCATTTATTTTATTTCCTAAACAATTACAGCCCATTTGCACTTTCTTGAAATACACGATTTTGCTGGGCTGATTCTAATTATAATGTTGGGTTGGGCCAGCAATGTTATCAAAAAATAAAAAGGGGCTGAGCATTTTGTTATAAATACATTTAAATAATACATGATATTATTACATTCGTCCTTAAATTTACAGTCTTACCAAGATTTATATAATAACATATAAAATAATTTTTTTAGAAAAACAGGGAGCATCTCCCCGGTTCCATTGCTGAGAACGAAACCACAACATATTCTGATACAACAGCTCAAAGAGCAGTTCGAAAGCAAAGGTAGAAAAGCTACAAACTAGGGGGTGGATGAACAACTTCTCTGAATAACACAAATCACCCGAGCAGTGCCAAAGGCAGAGCGGATAGAGCACTCAAATGACACAAGGAGGGTCCAGCGAAGCCTTCATGGTCTTCAGCCGAGGGGCCGTGTCAGCCTGCGGCGACTAGTAAGCAAGCGGAGACACCGGGCTGGAAAGCGTAGCATGGTGGATGTCCCTCTTTTTCGGCGCCAGGTTCCCATCATCTTCATTAGAGATCTTGAGACGAGCCCACGGGTCTAGCCCCAGAGCAGGTCGAGCCTTGTTCAGCCACAAGTGATCGCCAACAGTTTCTGGACGGATCTTGTTAGGGTTTCCACGAAGCTCATCAACTTGTCCTTGTCCAATCCGGAGGAGAGAATCGCCCAGTTCCTCGCCATATTCCTGATCAACCTCAAGACCTATGGAATGGAAATCTAGGAGGTGTTACTGAAAATCGTAGCATTTCTATATTTCCAGAGGCACCAAAGGACAACTGAGCTAACAATGTCTAAAACTGAGCACTTTTTGGTAGCAATCCAGAATCTGGCGACAGATTCGAAGGATGAGTGATACGTCCATTTTGCATCATGCTTTTATATCGATATTTATCGCATTATGGACTGTTATTTCACTTTATGTCACAATACTTATGGCTATTCTCTCTTATTTTACAAGGTTTACATAAGGAGGGAGAATGCCGGTAGCTGGAATTCTGGTCTGGAAAAGGAGAAAATATTAGAGACCTATTCTGCGCAACTCCAAAAGTCCTGAAACTCCACGGAACGTCTTAAAAGAAATAAAGAAAAATCCACGCCAAAGATGAAGGCTAGGGGGCCCACACCCTGCTCACGAGGGTGGGGGGGGCGCCCCCCTAGGGCGCACCCCCCTACTTCGTGGGCCCCCTGGTGGCTCTCCAACGCCCATCTTCTCCTATATGAGGTCTTTCGATGAGAAAAAAATAGGAAGGAACTTTTCGGGACGAGACTCCGCCGCCATGAGGCGGAACCTTGGCGGATCCAATCTAGAGCTCTGACAGAGCTGTTCTGCCGGGGATACTTCCCTCCGGGAGGGGGAAATCATCACCATCGTCATCACCAACGCTCATCTCATCGGGAGAGGGCAATCTCCATCAACATCTTCACCAGCACCATCTCATCTCCAAACCCTAGTTCATCTCTTGTATCCAATTCTTGTCTCAAAGTCCGGGATTGGTGCTAGTAGGTTGCTAGTAGTGTTGATTACTCCTTGTAGTTGATGCTATTTGGTTTATTTGGTGGAAGATCATATGTTCAGATCCTATATGCATATTATTACTCCTCTGATTATGAACATGAATATGCTTTGTGAGTAATTACGTTCGTTCCTGAGGACAAGGGAGAAGTCTTTCTATGAGTAGTCATGTGAATTTGGTATTCGTTTGATATTTTGATAAGATGTATGTTGTCTAGCCTCTAGTGGTGTTATGTGAACGTCGACTACATAACACTTCACCATTATTTGGGCCTAGAGGAAGGCATTGGGAAGTAATACGTAGATGATGGGTTGCTAGAGTGACATAAGCTTAAACCGTAGTTTATGCATTGCTTCATAAGGGGCTGATTTGGATCCATATGTTTAATGCTATGGTTAGGTTTACCTTAATACTTTTGTTGTAGTTGTGGATGCTTGCAATAGAGGTTAATTATAAGTGGGATGCTTGTTCAAGTAATAACAACACCCAAGCATCGGTCAACCCACATATCAAATTATCAAAGTATCGAACGCGAATCATATGAACGTGATGAAAACTAGCTCGATATTCCCATGTGTCCTTGCGAGTGCTTTTCCTATTATAAGAGTTTGTTCCGGCTTGTGCTTTGCTACAAAAGGATTGGGCCACCTTGCTGCACTTTATTTACTTTTGTTACTTGTTGCTCGTTACAATCTATCTTATCACAAAACTATCTGTTACCACTTATTTCAGTACTTGCAGAGAATACCTTGCTGAAAACCGCTTATCATTTCCTTCTGCTCCTCGTTGGGTTCGACACTCTTACTTATCGAAAGGACTACGATAGATCCCCTATACTTGTGGGTCATCAAGACTCTTTTCTGGCACCATTTGCCGGGGAGTGTAGCGCCTTTGGTAGGTGGAAGTTGGTAAGGAAAATTTTGTATAGTGTGCTGAAATTTGCTGTCACTTGCTACTATGGAAAGTAATTCTCTGAGGGGCTTGTTCGGGGTATCTTCACCCCATCCAGTAGAGCAAAGAGTTGCTCCTCAACCTACTGAACCTATTGAAAATGAAACTCCTTTTGAATTTCCTTCGGGTGTGATGGAAAAACTGCTAGCTGACCCTTTTACAGGAGATGGAACAAAGCATCCTGATGAGCACTTAATATATGTGGATGAAGTTTGTGGATTATTTAAGCTTGCAGGTATACCCGATGATGTTGCTAAGAAGAAGGTCTTCCCTTTATCTTTGAAGGGAGACGCATTGATATGGTATAGGCTATGTGATGATATGAGATCATGGGACTATAAAAGATTGAAGTTGGAATTTCATCAAAAGTATTACCCTATGCATCTTGTTCATCGTGATCGGAATTATATATATAATTTCTGGCCTCGCGAAGGAGAAAGCATCGCTCAAGCTTGGGGGAGGCTTAAATCAATGTTATATTCATGCCCCAATCATGAGCTCCCGAGAGAAATAATTATGCAAAGTTTTTATGCTCGGCTTTCTGATAACAATCGCACCATGCTCGATACTTCTTGTGCTGGCTCTTTTATGATGAAGACTATTGAATTCAGATGGAATTTATTGGATAGAATTAAAAGCAACTCTGAAGATTGGGACCTCGACGAAGGTAAGGAGTCAGGTATGACACCTAAGTTTGATTGTGTTAAATCTTTTATGGATACCAATATTTTCCGTAAGTTTAGCACTAAATATGGACTTGACTCTGAGATAGTAGCTTCTTTCTGTGAATCTTTTGCTACTTATGTTGATCTCCCTAAGGAGAAGTGGTTTAAATATCATCCTCCCATAGAAGTAAAAGTAGTTGCACCTATTAAAGTTGAAGAAAAGACTGTCACTTATAATGATCCTATTGTTCCTACTTCTTATATTGAGAAACCACCTTTCCCTGTTAGAATAAAGGATGATGCTAAAGCTTCAACTATTGTTCGTAAAAGCAATATTAGGACTTATACACCTCCTGAGCAAGTTAAAGTAGAACCTAATATTGCTATTGTTAAAGACCTCTTGTCTGATAATATTGATGGGCATGTTATTCAGTTCAAAGGTGAAACTGCTAGAATTGCTAAACCTTGTGCTAAAGATAAACATAGACCTGTGGTAGGCGTGCCTGTTATTTCTGTTAAAATAGGAGATCATTGTTATCATGGCTTATGTGATATGGTTGCTAGTGCTAGTGTAATACCTATCGATTTATATGAAGAAATTAAGAATGAAATTGCACCAGTTGAGTTAGAATATATTGATGTCACAATTAAACTTGCCAATAGAGATACTATTTCACCAATTGGAATTGTTAGAGATGTTGAAGTCTTGTGTGGGAAAACTAAATATCTTGCTGATTTTCTTGTTCTTACTTCTCCGCAAGATAGCTTTTGTCCCATTATATTTGGTAGACCCTTCTTAAATACTGTCAATGCTACCATAGATTGCATAAAGAATGTTGTTACTGTTGGCTTGGATGATATGGTTCATGAGTTTAATTTCTCTAAATTTAGTAAACAACATCGTGAGGAAGAATTACCTAGTAAGGATGAAATTATTGGTCTTGCTTCTATTGCCGTACCTCCTAGTGATCCTTTAGAACACTATTTGCTAGACCATGAAAATGATATGTTCATGAATGAAAGAAGGGAAATAGATGAAGTATTCTTTAAACATGAACCTATGCTGCAACATAATTTGCATGTTGAAATCTTAGGGGATCCTCCTCCACCTAAGGGTGATCCTGTGTTTGAGCTTAAACCTTTGCCTGATAATCTTAAATATTCTTATCTTGATGAAAAGAAGATATACCATGTTATTATTAGTGCTAACCTTTCAAAGCATGAAGAAGAAAGATTATTGAAAACTGTGAAGAAGCATCGTGCTACTATTGGATATACTCTTGATGATCTTAAGGGCATTAGTCCCACTCTATGTTAACATAAAATAAATTTGGAAGCAGATGCCAAACCAGTTCATGATCCTCAACGACGTCTGAATCCTAAAATGAAAGAAGTGGCAAGAAAAGAAATACTAAAGCTTCTGGAGGCAGGTATAATCTATCCCATTGCCGATAGTGAGTGGGTAAGTCCTGTCCATTGTATCCCTATGAAGGGAGGTATTACTGTTGTTCCTAATGATAAAGATGAATTGATTCGACAAAGAATTATCACAGGTTATAGGATGGTAATTGATTTCCGCAAATTAAATAAAGCTACTAAGAAAGATCATTACCCCTTACCTTTTATTGATCAAATGCTAGAAAGATTATGCAAACATACACACTATTGCTTTCTAGATGGTTATTCTGGTTTCTCTCAAATACCTGTGTCGGCTAGAGATCAATCAAAGACTACTTTTACATGCCCTTTTGGTACTTTTGCTTATAGACATATGCCTTTTGGTTTATGTAATGCACCTGCTACCTTTCAAAGATGCATGATGGCTATATTCTCTAACTTTTGTGAATAGATTTGTGAGGTTTTCATGGACGAATTTTCCGTCTATGGTTCCTATTTTGATGATTTCTTGAGCAATCTTGATCGAGTTTTGCAGAGATGTGAAGAAACTAATCTTGTCTTGAATTGGGAAAAGTGCCACTTTATGGTTAATGAAGGTATTGTCTTGGAGCACAAAGTTTCCGAAAGAGGTATTGAAGTTGATAAAGCCAAGGTTGATGCTATTGAAAAGATGCCATGTCCCAAGGACATCAAAGGTATAAGAAGTTTCCTTGGCCATGCTGGATTTTATAGGAGGTTCATTAAGGACTTCTCAAAAATTTCTCGACCTCTGACTAATTTATTACAAAAAGATATACTGTTTGTCTTTGATGATGATTGTGTAGAAGCATTTGAAATACTTAAGAAAGCATTAGTCTCTGCACCTGTTGTTCAGCCACCTGATTGGAATTTGCCCTTTGAAATCATGTGTGATGCTAGTGATTATGTTGTAGGTGTTGTTCTAGGGCAAAGAGTTGATAAGAAATTAAATGTTATTCATTATGCTAGTAAGACTCTAGACAATGCTCAAAGAAATTATGCTACTGCTGAAAAAGAGCTTTTAGCAGTTGTATTTTCTTGTGATAAGTTCAAATCTTATATTGTTGATTCTAGAGTAACTATTCACACTGATCATGCTGCTATTAAATACCTTATGGAAAATAAAGATGCTAAACCTAGACTTATTAGATTGGTTCTCTTGCTACAAGAATTTGATTTGCATATTGTTGATAGAAAGGGAGCTGAGAACCCCGTTGCAGACAACTTGTCTAGGTTAGAGAATGTTCTTGATGACCCACTACCTATTATTGATAGCTTTCCTGATAAACAATTAAATGTTATAAGTACTTCTCATAGTACTCCATGGTATTCTAATTATGCTAATTATATTGTTGCTAAATTTATACCACCTAGCTTCACATACCAACAAAAGAAAAAGTTCTTCTATGATGTGAGACATTACTTTTGGGATGACCCACATCTTTATAAAGAAGGAGTAGATGGTGTTATTAGATGTTGTGTACCTGAGCATCAACAGGAATAGATCCTACGCAAGTGTCACTCCGAGTCTTGTGGACGACACCACGCTGGAGATAGAACTGCACATAAGGTATTGCAATCTGGTTTTTATTGGCCTACTCTCTTCAAGGATGCCCGTAAGTTTGTCTTGTCTTGTGATGAATGTCAAAGAATTGGTAATATTAGTAGACGTCAAGAAATGCCTATGAATTATTCTCTTGTTATTGAACCGTTTGATGTTTGGGGCTTTGATTATATGGGACCTTTTCCTTCCTCTAAGGGATACACACATATTTTAGTTGCTGTTGATTACGTTACTAAGTGGGTAGAAACTATTCAACTAGTAGTGCTGATCATAACACTTCTATTAAAATTCTTAAAGAAGTTATTTTCCCGAGGTTTGGAGTCCCTAGATATTTAATGACTAATGGTGGTTCACACTTTATTCATGGTGCTTTCCATAAAGTGCTTGCTAAATATGATGTTAATCATAGAATTGCATCTCCTTATCACCTCAGTCTAGTGGTCAAGTAGAGTTGAGCAATAGAGAGCTCAAATTAATTTTGCAAAAGACTGTTAATAGGTCTAGAAAGAATTGGTCCAAAAAACTTGATGATGCATTATGGGCTTATAGAACTGCATACAAAAATCCTATGGGTATGTCTCCATATAAAATGGTTTATGGAAAAGCATGTCACTTACCTCTCGAACTTGAACATAAGGCATATTGGGCTATTAAAGAGCTCAACTATGATTTTAAACTTGCCGGTGAGAAGAGGTTATTTGATATTAGCTCACTTGATGAATGAAGAATCCAAGCTTATGAAAATGCCAAGTTGTTTAAAGAAAAAGTTAAAAGATGGCATGACAAAAGGATACAAAAGTGTGAGTTTAATGTAGGTGATTATGTATTGCTATACAACTCTCGTTTAAGATTTTTTGCAGGAAAACTTCTCTCTAAATGGGAAGGCCCCTATGTTATCGAAGAGGTCTATCGTTCCGGTGCCATAAAGATCAACAACTTCGAGGGCACAAATCCAAAGGTGGTAAACGGTCAAAGAATCAAACATTATATCTCAGGTAATCCCATAAATGTAGAAACCAATATTATCAAAACCGTAACCCCAGAGGAATACATAAGGGACACTTTCCGGAATGTTTCAGACTCCGAAAAGGAATAGGTATGTGATACGGTAAGTAAACCGACTCCAAAACAATTTTAAGGCAATATTTCTCCGTTTTGGGATATTTAGAAAAATAGAAAAATAAGTAGCAGTCCGGGAAGGACACGAGGGCCCCACGAGGGTGGTGGGCGCGCCCCCTACCTCGTGAGCACCTCGTGTGCCTTCCAGACTCCGTTTTCTTGCACAATACGTATTTTGGTCGGTAAAAATTCATTATATATTCTCCCGAAGGTTTTGACTCCCGTATCACGCAATTATCCTTTGTATTGTTTTCACGCAATTATCCTCGTGTTGCTGCTGCACATTAGAGCAAGATGTCTTCTCAAGAGTCAATCGGTGAGAGCCGGGTATCTAATCCGGCACCGGAACCAAGGGCAAACAGCGACGCTGACCACTTTGGGCCAGGAACGGAGGAAGAGATGGAGGCTGACTTGATGAGAGTAGATGCCATGGAGGATCAAGAAGTCACCTCTCACCTCCGAGTTGGGTTCACGATGGGGGAACAACAAAACTCAGCTATTCCAAACTCGGTTATCCCTTCTAATGTTAAATTTCTTTCTTATGAAAATATGAAGAGGAGTGTCACTTGTTCTCCCGCAGCTATGCAACATCCTTGGGTGCAAGGAGCTTTAGCTGTCACAGGAAAGCTTCGTAAGGAAATAATGGACCTCAAACAGCAAGTCAATAAGCTCGAGGAGGAGAACCGCATCCTGAGGGGGATCATCGCCAAGAATATTACACCAACAACAAAGAAGGAGACATAATCACATGGGTATGGGCACTCCCCTTGGCAACTGCCAAGCTTGGGGGAGGTGCCCCGGTATCGTATCACAATCACAACTCCTATCTTTACCGTTTTTCTTAGTTCGATCCTATTAGTAGTATCTTGATCCAGTAGAATAAAGTTTATGGCATGATCTAGTTTTGAGTTTTGCTTTATGATCTCTCTATGTAATCGAGTTCGTGAGCTATATATAATAAAGATTAGTGTTGAGTCAAGGGCTTGATTATTTTGCCATGATCTTGGGTGAATAAAAGAAAAGAGAAAAGAATAAAAAGAAATAAAAAGTTCATATTGATCTTATTGAGAGTAATGACTTCACATAGAAAGAGTATGATGATTAAAAGTTGTTGGGAGTTGGCAGACATAGCTTTGGTCATTTTTGCAATTAATAGGAAGTAATAAGGAAAGAGAGGTTTTCACATATAGATATATTATCATTGACATCTTTTATGATTGGGAGCACTCATTAAAATATGACATGCTAAAGAGTTGATGTTGGACAAGGAAGACAACGTAATGAGTTATGTATTTCTTATATCTGAGATAAACTATGTTGTCATGGATCCTCTAACTTGTTGAGCTTGCCTTTCCCCCTCATGCTAGCCAAATTCTCAGCACCAAGTAGAAATACTACTTGTTCTTCCAAATACCCTTAAACCAGTTTTGCCATGAGAGTCCACCATATCTACCTATGGATTGAGTAAGATCCTTCAAGTAAGTTGTCATCGGTGTAATGCAATAAAAATTGCTCTAAATATGTATGATTGATTGGTGTGGGAGAAATAAGCTTTATACGATCTTTTGATGTGGAAGTAATAAAAGCGATGGACTGCATAATAAAGGTTCATATCACAAGGGGCAATATAAAGTGACGTTCTTTCGCATTGAGATTTTATGCATCAAACCATAAAAGCGCATGGCAACCTCTGCTTCCCTCTGCGAAGGGCCTATCCTTTATTATTACCTTCTACCTTGTGCAAGAGTCATGGTGATCTTCACCTTTTCTTTTCCATTTTATCCTTTGGCAAGCTCAGCATGTTGGAAAGAACATGATATATATATATATATATATATATATATATATATATATAAAATTGGATGTAGGGGAGCATAAACCATTATTGTTGACATTACCCATGAGGTAAAAGGTTGTGGGGCAAAACTATAAGCCCCTATCTTTCTCTGTCTCCGATTAAAACTCCGTAACCACAAGTATCGCGTGAGTGTTAGCAATTATGGAGGACTAAATGATAGTTGAGTATGTGGACTTGCTTTTTAGCTCTGACATAGACTCTTTCTGATGTTATGATAAATTGCAATTGCTTCAATGACTGAGATTATAGTTTGTTGGAGCCCAATAAGGTTTATGATTTATACTTTTGCATTGTGAATAGATCATCACTTGAACATAAGTAATCATATGACAAAATCTATATATGTTGCTGTTATGAGAATAATCATGATGCCTTCATGTCCGTATTTTATTTTTATCGACGCCTCTACTTCTAAACATGAGGACATATTTATTGTTATCGGCTTTTCACTTGAGGACAAGCGAGGTCTAAGCTTGGGGGAGTTGATACGTCCATTTTGCATCATGCTTTTATATCGATATTTATCACATTATGGACTGTTATTTCACTTTATGTCACAATACTTATGGCTATTCTCTATTATTTTACAAGGTTTACATAAGGAGGGAGAATGCCGGCAGGTGGAATTCTGGTCTGGAAAAGGAGAAAATATTAGAGACCTATTCCGTGCAACTCCAAAAGTCCTGAAACTCCACAGAACGTCTTAAAAGAAATAAAGAAAAATCCACGCCAAAGATGAAGGCCAGGGGGCCCACACCCTGCTCACGAGGGTGGGGGGGCGCCCCCCCTAGGGCGCGCCCCCAACCTCGTGGGCCCCCTGGTGGCTCTCCGACACCCATCTTCTCCTATATGAGGTCTTTCGATGAGAAAAAATAGGAAGGAACTTTTCAGGACGAGACTCCGCCGCCACGAGGCGAAACCTTGGCGGATCCAATCTAGAGCTCCGGTGGAGCTGTTCTGCCAGGGATACTTCCCTCCGGGAGGGGGAAATCATCACCATCGTCATCACCAACGCTCCTCTCATCGGGAGAGGGAAATCTCCATCAACATCTTCACCAGCACCATATCATCTCCAAACCCTAGTTCATCTCTTGTATCCAATTCTTGTCTCAAAGTCCGGGATTGGTGCTAGTAGGTTGCTAGTAGTGTTGATTACTCCTTGTAGTTGATGCTAGTTGGTTTATTTGGTGGAAGACCATATGTTCAGATCCTATATGCATATTATTACCCCTCTGATTATGAACATGAATATGCTTTGTGAGTAATTACGTTCGTTCCTGAGGACAAGGGAGAAGTCTTGCTATGAGTAGTCATGTGAATTTGGTATTCGTTTGATATTTTGATAAGATATATGTTGTCTAGCCTCTAGCGGTGTTATGTGAACGTCGACTACATAACACTTCACCATTATTTGGGCCTAGAGGAAGGCATTGGGAAGTAATAAGTAGATGATGGGTTGCTAGAGTGACAGAAGCTTAAACCCTAGTTTATGCGTTGCTTCATAAGGGGTTGATTTGGATCCATATGTTTCATGCTATGGTTAGGTTTACCTTAATACTTTTGTTGTAGTTGCGGATGCTTGCAATAGAGGTTAATCATAAGTGGGATGCCTATTCAAGTAAGAATAGCACCCAAGCACTGGTCCACCCACATATCAAATTGTAAAGTATCGCACGTGAATCATATGAACGTGATGAAAACTAGCTTGACGATATTCCCATGTGTCCTCGGGAGCGCTTTTCCTATTATAAGAGTTTGTTCCGGCTTGTCCTTGGCTACAAAAGGATTGGTCCACCTTGCTGCACTTTATTTACTTTTGTTAGTTGTTGCTCGTTACAATCTATCTTATCACAAAACTATCTGTTACCACTTATTTTAGTACTTGCAGAGAATACCTTGCTGAAAACCGCTTATCATTTCCTTCTGCTCCTCGTTGGGTTCGACACTCTTACTTATCGAAAGGACTACGATAGATCCCCTATACTTGTGGGTCATCAATGAGCCAATCTGACTAGAGAAATATTCCTTAATGTGGGACCAGAGATGTTTAGAAACTATACATTCAAAAAATAGGTGAGAACAAGACTGTTGTTCCAAGCAGTAAACACAATCAAGGGGTTTGACGATGTGTCTCTTCCTAAGGTTATCCCTAGTCATCAATTTGTTTTTGGAGAGAAGCCAGAGAAATACATGAATTTTATGGGGAACTCTCAATTTCCAAGACAGCAGGGATAAACACGGGTTGAACCCCTCTAAAGTTGATAACATGATAGAGGGAGCTGGAGGAATACTTCCCCTTATTGTCCAGCTGCCAAATCAGGGCATTCGGCTCCGCAGAAAAGGTAATGCTTTTGGCAATTTCCTACAACTGGAACCATTGTTCCATGAGACTATCACTAAAGTTCCTTCTAAAAGAGAGTTTTAGGCATTGACCATCCCAAACTTCATTGACACTTTTGTTAAGCTCATTGCGGATAGAGTAAATAGGCCAAAATTGGACTGTTAGGGGGGATGTGCCAAACCAAGTATCTTCCCAGAACCTGGTTCTGCTCCCATCCCCTATGTTCCGTCTGTAGCCAAATTTCACAGCATGCATAATAGATTTTAATCCTTTCCAGAATCTAGAGGTCTTAGGGTTGGAGGAAGGGACAAAAATATTAGGTTTATTTCGTAGGTATTTATGGGAAATAAGAAGCTTCCAGGGTTTCAGGTCTTCCTCATAGAATCTTTTAATCCAAGACCCTAGAAGGCAGATGTTAATTTCTTGGAGGTTAATTATGCCTAGGCCTCCAAAATATTTTTTCATAGAGACTAGGGCCCAATTAGCAAGGTGTAGCTTCCTATTTCCCTCAAAATCATTCCACAAGCAATGAGACATATGAGAATTAATGAGGTTCGCTACCCATTTAGGGAACTTGAAGGAGGGGAGATACACTAGAATGCTAGCCAAACAAGCTTGTATGAAGATCAATCTACCTCTGTAAGAGAGAAGTTTGCCCCTCCACCCAGCAATCCTTTTAATGATTTTATCCAGAAGGGGTTGGATATCCTCTCTCCTCAGTTTATCATAGTGGAGAGGGATACCTAGGTAGTTAATGGGGAAGTTACCTTTATTACAGACTAGAATAGAGAGGAAGTCAGCTAACTCCTGATCATCCATATTGATAGGGATGAGTTCACTTTTAGAGTAGTTGATTCTCATGCCTGAGACTTGTTCAAACCAGGTTAGAACAGTTTTCAGATTGCTAGCATGTGTGGAGTCATTGTCTAAGAAAAGGATGGTATCATCTGCATATTGAAGGCAGATGATGCCACCAGGGCAGACCTCAGGACATAGCCCTGCAATCAGACTATGATCAGCAGCTTTGCTCAGCACTTTAGTAAGAACGTCCACTACTAAATTAAACAAAAGCGGGGAGATGGTGTCACCTTGCCTAAGGCCTTTACCAGCAAGGAAAAAATCACTTTCACAGTTATTTAACTTGACCCCAACAGACCCATGAGTAAGTTGCTGGATCCAACTCTCCTCTATGAAAGGCTTGGAAAAGATCCAAGAGATCATTTTTCACCAAGTCCCAAAAATGCTGGTAAAACAAGAAGGGAATCCCATCAGGACCAGGAGCCCCATCAGGATAAGAGCTAAAAATGGCTTCCTTCACTTTTGTCTCTGAAAAAGGGGCTTCTAGCAGCTCATTTTCAGCAGGAGAGACTTTTTCAGAAGCAGAGAAAAAATTGTTTTGTAGAGAGAACCCAGAAGGGTTTTCTTTCTTATACAAGTCTTTGTAGAAGTTACTAGCCACATTCAGCATTCAGCTTCTCATCTATACCTATACTAATTCTTGACTCCCTAGAAATTACCACGTTAATCAGATTTTACAAGCCGTTAATCACATGGGACCGAATTATAACGGTGTAGATTAATACAGGTAATCCACGACCATCTAACCATCAATCAGCCAATGCAAAAAAAAACACCTATACTAATTCTTGACTCCCTAGAAATTACCACGTTAATCAGATTTTACAAGCCGTTAATCACGTGGGACCGAATTATAACGGTGTAGATTAATACAGGTAATCCATGGCCATCTAACCATCAATCAGCCAATGCAAAAAAAACATCAAAAAAGAGACTCCTCCATGGCTCCACGTCTCTCCACCAATGTTTGTTGTGGACCGATCTCTCCTCTTCCCCTCAAGTGTCCAACAATTTAAGATAAACGTCTCTCCACCAATGTTTGTTGTGGACCGATCTCTCCTCTTCCCCTGAAGTGTCCAGCGATTTAAGATGAAAGGTCCCCAACGATCCCAAAATAGAAAACCCAATATATCACACTCCTATATAAAAAACCTAAAGATCCTGTAAATAAAAATCCCCTCAAGATCGTCCTTCCTCAAAGGAGTGTCCATCCGCATGTTTCCAGTACCTATCTTCCTCATCCTCCATCTTGCCGCATCTTTTCTTCGGGACGTCAGTGACTTTGGTGATCCATCCAAGTTTGAATCAGTGTAAAAGTATTGGGTATGATCAGATCCAATCTGATCCTCTCCTGTAGCCTGTGATTCTGTTCCTCTCTAGTATAAAAATCTCGATTCTAATCTGTTTTCAAGCTCTTGCTACGGAGTAATCTAACGTCTATTTTCAATCCTGCAGATGAATTTGTCCCAACATAGTTGATGCAGGGGAGGAGTTGTACCAACGACTATTTGAGGCATGCGCATGTTTCCTGCAGGACTCTCCGCCTTAATTTCATAGAAGAAAAACTTATCCCTAAAAGGCCCATCGTCATGCCTGCAGGCTATGGTTTCCTTTTGTTCCCCGCCTCTCCCGACCAGATCATCATCATGCGTCCCCTACGGTCGCTCTGGATTCCATCCATGCTGAAATTGATTTAAAAGGAAGGGGTATGATCCAATTCATCCTCTCCTGCGGCCTAGATCTAACTTCTATACATCTAATCACCTACCATGAATTTGTACCACCATGATTTGAAGCAATCAACCCATCGTTTTTGTGTGCATGCCAGTTCTGTTCTCGGCGGAATTGATCAAGAAAGGTATCGATTGGCTGATGTGTACATGTGTGTACTAGCTTCTGGATGTCAACTTGCTTCGTCGTCGCCGTTGTAAGCACTCGAGCTGGCATTAACTTGCACTTGCACCAACACTGCACGTGATTATGTTCCTCTTTAATCATTGAAATCTGGAATCTCATTAGCTTTTAAATTCTTGACGTGCAGAAATTAATCAGACACCTACTTTTAGGCTGCTAATGATGTTATCCAATGAAGGCTGATATAGAGAAGTAACTATACCATCCAATCTTTGAAACAGATTGGACGTCCATCATAGTTGACAAGGCTGCCGAGCTAAGAACTGTGGCAGACTGGTGGTGGAGCCGTTTACTTGCTCGACACTGTTTGATTTTGTTGTTTCGTCCACTTGGCAAGTAACTCAGAACCCTTGAATCTCCTGCTAATAATTTTACTCATATAGTTTATCCTTAATACCCTGTCCATAGGGTTGACACTATTAGTGGCAAGTGCAATGCATATGTACGTAAGTTGGCTAGACTAATATTCATTTCTTCCATCTATTTTGTTTTGAAAACAGAAAAATGGTGCCGGTGCACATTATGGGCAAGCATTGACAGCACATATAGTTGGTGTGTGATAACAGTTACTTCAGGCTATTTAAGTTAACATTTTGCCACATTTTACATACATCTAATATTATGAGTTCTCGGCTGGTAGAGAAAGTGGACTGAGATACATCATGGTATTGCGTACAGAAACTTTGACTTGATCCAAGGACTAAGTATTTAACGTGATTCAGTTTTTATTCCATGCATATTGTTCACTTGAGAAGTTACTAGATGAAATCAAAGAACATTCTATAGTAAGCGAGCAAGCACGTCGAAGCACACAAATCATGCAATTATTAAGCTACTTTACAACTGCATTTCAGTGGACTATATAGTGCATTAGTTTTTCCTTACCTTGAGAATATTATCTTGGATTTTAATTAAATGGCAGTCTAGAATTTTTATCTCATTCATGTGTTTACCTTTTCTTATAGTTGTGACGAGCAAATTCAGCAAATTTAACTGGTGGTGAATTCAATCAAGTGTGAGACCGCTATCTAATATCTTCTTTGCAGGTGTGATATGAAAGGAGGCGTCTTGGTTTTCCAAGATCGAGAATGGAGTTCCATGAAGCAATAGTAATGATATCAATCAAGTCTCACTTTTTTATTTTTACGTTTACTATTTTCATCACACCATTTATACATAATTTATATTGGTGTTGAAGGCAAACTGTCTAAAGTGTTCCCTTTACATTGTTGATATATGAAGTTTCTGATTTGATTTCTTAAATAATCTGCCATTGGTTTATGAATATTATATGAAAATCTTTTATAGGCTACACGTGAACATACCTGGATTCTATGGAATTGATTGCTAAAAACAGATTTAGCGTTTAACTTCATATGATACATTGATCCTTCTGTACTAGATTCTAACTACTGTAAAATGGATTCTTTAGCATACCTATTACAAACATATTAATTTAGCCAACATTCTGAACAATTTCTAGATATTGTGCTGCTTCATGCAGTTGTTTGCCCACAACAAACATCCTCTGACCAAGGCAGTATATTCTACCATGTCTAACCGACCTGATTGTTTCCAAAAATAGACAATCGAGTTTGAGTTTTACACATGTTTGTTTCTGCACCTACCTGACTTCCTAACATCTTTCTAATATAGGAACAAACGGCAACTGATAAAAAACACTTTCCTTAATCTATGAAAGACAGTTTTTCTTCCTAATTCACGTCACGTGACTACCTTCTATAAGCAGAGAAATCTATGTGTTCTTGGAACTTCAGTTATCTTGAGGATTTTGATTATTTGTACAGAACAATTACATTTAAGTTGATTGTGCCCTCTATTGCCAGGAAGAATGAAATCCATCATGGAACGGATTATAGAGGAATACATTGATTATATACATTCTCAAACTACTTTGTTGTTCAGAATCAAGGTTATGAAAAAAAATATGATACATACTTTTGTACCACCTTAGTCAATCGATATGAACCCTCAAATTCTATAGTATAAACTTATAAGATCAGATGGGTACATACCATATTTCTTTAGAACAAACTATTAAAGCTATAATGTTAATTGTACGTACATCCATATTTCCATGCTCTAAATTTAAAAATCAGAATGCTTACCTTTACCTATACCATATGATCTTATTAGGCTTTTTACATATAAACCAAACTTGGTCTCATTATTTTGATCATTTATATCTATACCTTTCTTGGGAACTATAGTAAGCTCCCATCGCAAGTCCAGAATTGTGATCTAAATATCGTTGGCCAATACATATTTTAATATATGTTCTATCTCAATATAGAATTTTGTCTTGGTAGACAGAATGACTACAATTATCTTGACAATGTGCTTTCTTGCATACTATTCTGTAGTTTTCCCACGGAGAAGAACAAGGCAGAAGTTATGTTCTATAGATTTTATATTTTAGATATGATACTATGATGGACTACTCAGTTTTCATGTCTTTAGGGCATCAACATCTCCAATATTAGAAATGAAATATGCAGCTACTACAAGTTTGATATTACACAGTTATGACGGTTTTATAACAGTGTGCCTATGTTTAGTTGCAGCCATGCTTTTCTGAGACCAAGCTTCATATCCTCCACTCTTCTTGCACGATAGAATATGCTTATTTTGTCTAGACAAACAAATGAATATGTCTCTTTATGTCTATTCCTCTGATAGGACAGCATATAAGCAACACATACGTATCAGCTAGAGGCACTTCTCTTTCTCTGCCAAGGAGATAACCTACTTCTCTTTCTGTCAAAGATTGACCTACAATTACGACACCTCCTGGCCCCAGGGTTGTTCCACATATTAAACTATATTATTAGAAATAGACAGCTTACTAATTATAACCAATCATTCCAAGCTTTCTTTTGCATGTTTGTTGCATTATTTTATTTACAAAGCTTTAGCTTTACAGTATAGTCTTATTACTGATATTATGTGTTTTTGTTATTCAAGACTCAATAAGTACACATATATTAACATTTATGATAAGAATAAAAAATATAATAAATGAGTGTTACTTCTTTTACTTATATATCCATGGAAATGTGTAAATTAAGGGTTTCTATCCCAAAAGTACATTTATATATGTTGTTCATAATATATCTCCTTTTTTGAACTATGATCATAATATATCTGATTTCACACAAATAGTTGTAAAAACATAAATACAAATGTATATATAGCTAGCCCGTGTGAATGCACGGGTTGACGACTAGTCTACCTCAATAATAGGGCCATTAGGGCCATCAAGGGAGTGAATGAGGGTTTTCCTCCTCCTCTGGTTAGCTACTCCATGGAAGTAAGCAGTATTTCTATCACCCTCCTTAATGTGCCTATCTCTAGACCCTTGTTTGGCTTTGATTTCTTCTTGAAGCCAAATTTTCTTTAGCTCTCCATGGACAAAGTTTAATCTATTAGTCTCAGCCTCGGAGAGGTCAGTGGTTTCTGCCTTAATATCTAGAGAATCAAACTCAAGGAGGAGAAGCCTTTTGTATCTTCTAAGATTAGCTTCCTCATTGGCGTTCCACCCTTTGGTAGTTCTTCTAAATCTCCTGATTTTGATCTGCCAATTTTCTAGAGGCCAGCTGCTCCCAATAGGCTCATTCCAGATTTTCCTGACTAGCTCAGTAAAATCTTCTCTAAGCAACCACCACTTTTCAAATTTAAAAATATTGCTCTTTGGAGTTTGGTTAAGACCAGAGTCCCAGAGCAAAGGAGTGTGGTCACTACCACATCTGGGCAGAGCTCTACAACTAGAAAGGGGGAAAACTATCTAATTATGTGTCAAAGAAAATTCTGTCAATGGTGGACATAATCCTGAAGCAGCACTTCCAACATATCTAGCAGAACTATGGGTTTTCCTTCTGACAGGGCAATTCTCAACTTTATGGGTAACCATTTTGCAGATAAAACAACTCTTGGGCTTGACACATTTATCCAAATGACGCCCTGGTTGCCCACAGTTGTAGCAGATCACCTCAGAGTATGCCATAAGGCCCGAAGCAGGGGCAGGAACAGTTTTCTGGATGTCCTATCTCTTCTTTTGCTGATTCTTGCCTTGAGATTTCCCACTGATCTGAGAGTCAGAACCACCAGCAGATTGATCTTGGGCAATTACAGGAGCCTACCCAGATTGTGCCCCATTTGGGGCGGAGGTGGGCCGTACCACTGCCCAACCGGCGCTCCCCCCCATTGTGATAGGGGAAATTCATCGAAGTTCCTGGTTCCTTCTCATCCTCTAGCCAGATGTTGTCTCTCAGGAAGCAGAAATAACCACCAGACAGCTCAATTGAAGTAGATTGCAAGCCTAATTTCAATCTTCTGCAGGTTTGGGGAGAGGTAAGGTAGGGGATCCACCTGCTCCGGCTCCGGTGGCGTGCTGGTGGGCAGGAGTCCAGTCAAGCATTCCCATCTCGCAGCACGGCGTGGATCTCCTGAATTCACTTCTACTTTTGCCCATCGAACGAACGTAATCGGTGGCTCACTAGGGTGGGGCATCCTGTGCTTCTCCGAGAAATCTCCTTCGAAGTAGATCCGTGGGGCTAGATTCAGCAGCTCCCAATCCACATGATCCTTGCACATCTGAGCATACCTGCGCGAGTGAGAGAATGGATTCGGTCCCTCCTTGGCTTCCTCCCTCGCAGCTTCCTCCTCTGCTTCCCTCCATTCGCGCGTGCACTGGGTCCAGGAGAGAGCGTCGTCGCGGATCCACATCGCCCGCTCCCTCCATCTCCTCCCTCGAGTCTCCCGCAGCACCGCCGGTGCGACGAAGTCGAGCGGCTGGAGCATCCGCGGGAAGGCTTTGTAGACATGTGGGAGATGCATCTTGTACATCTGCATGTCCTCCAGCCATTCCCCCGTGGATATGGTCGGCGACTCCATGGGGCGCGCGAGCGGACTTGCTGAGGGGGGCAGGCGCGCCCAGAGTCAGGAGGCGGGGGGTGGCGGCGAGATCTATGGCGGCGGCGAGGGTGGAGGTAGTGGCGGGGGCGGCGGTGAGGGTGGGGGTGGTGGCGGGGGCGAAGGGGATCGCGAGAGCGGTAATCTATTTGCCAATTATGTGAACTAAACAGTCAACATATAAAATAATTTAAATATATATAATATAGTTAGAAGGGAAACATAAGTTGGACCTGGCGTTCCTATTCTTGTAGCGACCAGACCTCAAACAGTCTGATCTCTGTGCTCCGGTGTCATCCCTGGATCAGTAATGCTGACACCACACAGTACTCGAAGGATTTATAACAAAGTAGCAATCACACACTTATTACATCGAGTGTCTCAAAAGATAACTTATTACAATAAATATGGCTTAAGGCCATCTAAATACGATAACAGCGGAAGGCTTGGAAGATAAGTGAGTCCATCAACTCCAACGGCATCACTGAGTATAGAACCACAATCTAAAAACTCCTTAATCGTCGTCTAAAAAGTCTGCAACATTAACGTTGCAGCCCGAAACGGGTCAGCACATGGAATATGCTGGCAATGTAACACATAGAGGGTAATGGAATGAAACAGCTATATTATATGCATATTTGGCTGGTGGAAAGCTCTATGGTTACAGTTTTGCGTAAAGCCAATTTTTCCCTACTTCAAAGGAATAAAATTTATTTATCTATCATGGTAGTTGTTAAACATTGAGAATGGTTGACAGCATTCTCAATCCCAATTAAGCATCGTCATTAAACAAAACCCAACAAAATTAATTTAGAGTGACATGTTGAGATTCACATGAAAATCCAGGTACTAGATACTCAAGATGTCCATAACCGGGGACACAGCTAATCATGATTAGTTTATTACACTCTGCAGAGGTTTGCGCACTTTTCCCCACAAGACTCGATCACCTCCGTTTGGTTTCTCGCACTACGAGGTGTTTGAGAAGACGGATGACCGAGACATAGTCTTTCAGAAGCGCTAGCACCTTACAATCGGGTAGACCGTACCACCTACATCCCCTACATCTGCTAGTCTACCACTGTAAGAGTTCGCACGACTTAGTCAACTATGCTAGAGCCCATAATAGCTTGTGGCTGCACACGGAAGTTTCTAGCATGAATAATCTCATGACCCCTTTGAGCCTGGGTGGCGGTCCAAAAGAAAACAGGCAAGTCCTTGAATACCCAGGTGCCTCAATCCACCCAGATGTGTGTTTAAGTTGCCACCTTAGATAAACCATTAATTAACCAAACTCACATCTGTCATGGATATCACTCACCCAATCCACGTCTACTAGCATAGCATGGCATAATAAGCAAACATAGAAGTAACTCCCAAAGGTTTGATAATAAACAGGTAATAGGTACTACCTCAACTAGTTCCCATCCCACAATTTAATTAGATCCTAATCATGCAATGTGTGAGGATTGATCTAATGCAATAAAACTGGGTAGTAGGAAAGGTATGATCAAAGTGTTACTTGCCTTGCTGATGATCCGGGAAACCTAGCGATTCGAAGTAACAAGCGGCGCACTCCGGGTATTCTATCGCAGACAAACAAACAAGAATACAATAAGTACTCATCTAATGCACGGGTAAAACTCAAATAAGAGATCTAACCAGAAGGTTCAACTTAAGAACTCCGGTTGGCAAAAACAATCAAATCGAACGAAGCAACGAAAGTCAAACGGCGAAAGAAAACAACTTTGTTCTACTAATCTGGATCTAGGGCAAATTTTATAGTAGAAAAGGATTGTTTAAGTTGGTTAAACGGATAGAGGGTTTCGAGACGAAACTCCAGGTGCTTGAATTGCCTAATTCCGATAAACGAGCGAAAAGATATACTAAAACGAAAATCGGATCAGGAATCGTGATCAGAAAAATCACGGATTTAATCCGAGAAAAAGAAAAACGACGAACATTCGCTAGAACGAATGAATGGACGAACGCTCGCTATTTAAATAAACCGGAAAAACCGATCTATTAAAAAAACCGAATCTAAAAAAAACCGACAAAAAAACCGACGGAAAACCAATCGGTTTTCTAAAAAAACCGGGCATGGATTTCAAGGCGGCGGCGAACCTCAGCGAGCGTGCGGGCGGGGCGGCGCGTGGGCGGTGGCGGCGGGCGGCGAGCGGCGCGGGCGGGGCGGCGACTGCGCGCAGGCGGTGGCGGCGGGGTCGGGCGGCTCGGGGCAGGCGGCGGCGGCGGGGTCGGGCGGCGGCGGCAGGGTCGGGCGGCTGGGGCGGCTCGGGGCTAGGGTTCCCCCGGAGCTGGGCCGGCTTATAAAGCCACCTCGGGCCGGAGTCCTAGCCGGACACGGCCCGTAGGTCGGTTTTTTTGTTAACGCGCAGAAGAAAAATAAAAAGAAATACTAAACGGACTCCAAAAATTCCAAAATAAATTTTCCCGGGCTTCTAAAATCAAGCCGCACAAGGTGAACATTTATTTGGGACCTAAATGCAATTTTGAAAAACACACATTTTTCCTAAATTCAAATAAAACATCGAAAAACTTCGAAATAAAATCTTATTTGATTTTATTATTTGATCCTCAATATTCTTTATTTTGGGAAAGTCATTTTATTCCCTCTCTCATATTTTTGTAATAGAAATAATTGAGGATAAAATAAATATAATCAAATGATCCTATTCTCAAAATTTGAGAAAACTCAAATATGAAAATAACGAAACCCCCAACTCTCTCCGTGGGTCCTTGAGTTGCTTAGGATTTCTAGGATCAACCAAAATGCAAAATAAAATATGATATGCATAGATGATCTAATTTATAACATTCCAAATTGAAAATTTGGGATGTTACAAACCTACCCCCCTTAAGATGAATCTCGCCCTCGAGATTCGGGTTGGCTAGAAAATAGGTGAGGGTGGTCCTTGAGCAAATCTTCCTCTCGTTCCCAGGTGGCTTCATCCTCCGTGTGGTGGCTCCACTGAACCTTGCAAAACTTCATAACCTTGCTACGAGTAACTCGGCTGGCAAACTCGAGAATCTTAACTGGTTTCTCCTCATAGGTCAAATTGGTATCCAACTGAATAGTTTCCAATGGCATTGTGTCTCTCAAAGGTATGTCAGCCATCTCCGTGTGGCACTTCTTTAACTGAGAAACCTGGAACACATCATGTACTCCTGAAAATCCTTCGGGCAATTTCAACTTGTAGGCCACTTCTCACATACGCTCCAAAACTCGATATGGTCCTACAAATCGTGGTGCTAACTTCCCTTTAACTCCAAAACGCTTTGTTCCCCGAAGTGGAGATACTCGAAGATAAGCTCTATCTCTGACTTCGTAAACTATCTCCTTGCGTTTAGAATCTGCATAACTTTTCTGCCTGGACTGGGCTATCGTGAGCCTATCGCGAATCAACTTCACCTTCTGTTCAGACTCTTTAATCAAGTCAGGACCAAACAACTGGCGGTCTCCAACTTCGTCCCATGACAACGGTGTCCTGCACCTCCTTCCGTACAAAGCTTCGAAAGGGGCCATCTTCAAACTGGTTTGGTAACTGTTGTTGTAAGAGAACTCTGCATATGGCAAATTGTCGTCCCAACTAGATCCATAATCTAGCGCACAAGCTCTCAGCATATCCTCCAAAATCTGATTGACTCTCTCGGTCTGTCCATCTGTCTGTGAATGAAAAGTTGTACTGAATTCTAGCCTGATTCCCAAGGTTTCATGCAACTGCTTCCAGAACTTTGAGGTAAACTGGGTTCCTCTATCCGATACGATACTCTTTGGAACTCTATGCAAACATACGATCCTGGTCATGTATATCTTTGCCAACTTAGCACTGTTGTAAGTGGTCTTTACCGGGATGAAATGAGCTACTTTCATCAATCGATCAACTACAACCCAAATTGAGTCATAACCTGAACGGGTCCTGGGTAATCCCGTGATAAAATCCATGCCTAGCTTATCCTACTTCCATTCGGGTATCGGCAATGGTTGTAACAATCCTGCTGGCTTCTGATGCTCTGCCTTTACTCTCTGACATACATCACAAACTGCTACATACTCCGCAATATCCTTCTTCATTCCGGTCCACCAGAAAATATCCTTCAAATCCAAATACATCTTGGTATTTCCTAGGTGAATTGAATATGGTGAATCGTGTGCCTCTTGCAAAATCAACTTCCTGATCTCCGGGTCATTGGGCACATAAACACGGTCTTCAAACCATAGGGTGTCGTGCTCATCCTCACGAAATCCTTTAGCTTTTCCTTTACTAAGTTTCTCCTTTATAGCGGCAATCTCTTTGTCAGTCCTTTGAGCTTCTCTGATTCTATCCATCAAAGTTGACTGAATCTCCAATGCGGCTACATAGCCTCTAGGAACTATTTTCAAACATAGTTCATGAAGATTTTTTGCTAACTCCTTGGGTATTTCTCCCGTCATTAACGTATTGACATGGCTCTTACGGCTTAAGGCGTCAACTACTACATTAGCCTTTCCGGGATGGTAATGCAATTTCATATCATAATCCTTGATGAGCTCCAACCATCTCCTTTGCCTGAGATTCAACTCCTTCTGTGTGAAAATGTACTTCAAACTCTTATGATCCGTGTACACCTCACAATGGTTTCCAATGAGGAAATGCCTCCATGTTTTCAAAGCATGCACTACGGCTGCTAACTACAAATCATGCATGGCATAATTCAACTCATGAGGCTTCAGTTGTCTTGAGTCATATGAAACAACTCTTCCTTCCTGCATAAGCACTGCTCCAAGTCCTCGACATGAAGCGTCGCAATACACCTCATAATCTTTGGTCTGGTCTGGCAAAATCAACACTGGTGAGGTAACCAAACGTTTCTTCAACTCTTGGAAACTAGCCTCACATTCCTCCGTCCATATGAACTTGGTATCTTTCTTTAACAACTCAGTCATAGGCTTCGCAATCTTTGAGAAATTCTCAATAAATCTCTGGTAGTACCCTGCAAGTCCAAGAAAACTCCGGATCTCCCCAACGGTAGTTGGTTCTTCCCACTTGGTCACGGTATCAACTTTAGTGGGATCAACTGCTATACCTTCTCCAGATATAACGTGTCTGAGGAATCCTACTTCCTTCAACCAAAACTCACTTTTGCTGAACTTGGCATATAATTGATGTTCTCTGAGCTTTCCAAGTACCAAACGCAAATGTTCCTTATGTTCCTCTTCATTCTTTGAGTAAACCAGGATATCATCAATGAACACCACGACGAATTTATCCAGAAACTCCATAAACACTTTGTTCATCATGTTCATAAAATAGGCAGGTGCGTTAGTCAGACCAAATGACATAACAGTATACTCGTACAGCCCATACCTGGTGGTAAAAGCTGTCTTCGGAATATCCTGTTCTCGAATCTTCAACTGGTGGTATCCTGATCGCAGATCGATCTTGGAAAATACCTTAGCTCCTTGCAATCGATCGAACAGATCATTGATCATCGGTAGTGGGTACTTGTTCTTGATCGTTACTTCATTCAATCCTCGATAATCAACAACTATCCTTAACGATCCATCCTTCTTCTCCACTAGAAGTACTGGTGATCCCCAAGGTGAAGAACTTGGGCGAATATATCCCTTATCCAGTAACTCCTTAATCTGCTTCTTAATTCCCACCAAATCCTTTGCTGGCATCCTATATGGTCTCTTTGATATTGGCCCTGTGCCTGGCAATAGCTCAATCAAAACTCAATATCTCTATCCAGTGGCATGCCTAGCAACTCCTCTGGAAATACTTCAGGGAAATCCCTTACCACTGGTACTTCCTCCTGCACAACTCTTGTTAGGTAATTTACTTGAGTCCTCTTTGGCACATGCCAGGATACATACTTGATCCTTCTCCCTTCTGGGGTGGTAAGCAAAATTGACTTACTAGCACATTAAATATTCCCTTCATACTTTGAGAACCAATCTATGCCTAATATCACATCCAATCCTTGGGATTCCAATACTATTAGGTCTGAGGGAAAAACATAGTTACCAATCCTTAATGGTAACCGATCACACCATAGACTAGCCATATATTCTGCTCCAGGCGAGGTTACTAACATGGGTGACCTAAGGGCTTGGTTTGATAGGTTATACTTATCCACAAATCCCCTTGAGATGTATGAATGCGATGCACCAGTGTCAAAAAGAACGAGTGCAGTAAATGACTTAACCAAAAAACTTACCTATTACTGTATCAGGCTGAGCTTCAACCTCCTCCACGCTAACGTGGTTCACCTGTCCCCTGTTGAAAGGGTTCGGCTTCTTCCCAGAACTTCCATTGCCATTTTGGCCTTCAGGACATTCATTGGCATAGTGTCCGGTCTTCTGACACTTAAAGCAAGTGACTTGGCTCAGGTCCTTCTTGGCTGGGGTTGATGGGTTGGTGCGATTCTGGCCGTTACTTCCTCCATTGCCATTACCATTCTTGGTTCCATTGTGATTGTGCGAGCTACCTCCTCCATGGGTATGCTAAAAATGTCCTCCCGGTCTAGGGGTAAAACGTGGCTTCTGCTGAGCTCCTGAAGTGTACTTTCCTTGTCCATACTTCCTCTTGCGATTCTCAATTTGCTGCTGCTTCCCTTCAATCATAATAGCATGATCTACCAACTCCTGGTAGTTGTTGAAGGTGGCTACCATCAACTGCATTCTCAACTCATCATTCAGTCCTTCCAGAAACTTCTCCTGCTTAGCTGCATCCCTAGCGACGTCATCTGGTGCATAACGTGCTAACTTACTAAAGTCCTCCACATACTGGCCAACTGTCCGTCCTCCTTGGCACAAGTTTCAAAACTCACGCTTCTTCATGGCCGTAGCTCCTGCTGAAACATGGGCAGTACGAAAAGCCTGCTGAAACTGGTCCCATGTGACAGTGTCGACAGGGAAAGTGGCTGTGAAATTCTCCCACCATGATGATGCGGATCCTTCAAGCTGATGTGCGGCAAACTTCACCTTCTCCGCATCTGTGCATCCTACTATGGTCAACTCCCTAGCTGTCTTGCGGAGCCAATCATCCTGCTACTATTGGCTCGGTGCTACTGGAAAACACCGGCGGATTCAGCCTAAGAAAACGGGCTAAGTGGTCAACAGGTGGTGGTGGTGGTGGATTGTTCTTGTTGTTCCCCTGATTCTGATTCTGGACTAGCAACTGCATCAATGTGTTCTGCTGCTAGATCAACTGGGTGAGCTCCGGTGGAAAGGCAAATCCGGGGTCACGTCTCGGAGGCATCAGAGGGGTTTAGAAAAGATGAGATGTAAGAATAGAGGGGGTCTAAAGAGAAAACACTACACATATGCACATGAGGCAAAAACAAACAATTCACTTCATTCAATCAAATAAGGGCATACAATCGATCTATCTATCGCAAAAGTGTTCGGACTACTATATTTACATGGTGGACTACTACTACCGATGAGGTGGTCTACTAGAAATATTCTTCGGTTGCAGACTCCATGATATCAGCTCCAGCTTCATCAACATAGTCATCATCGCTACTATCTGGATCCGAGTCGGTGTCGTCGATGATGACGTAGTCTTCCGGGTTAATCTCCTTGGGTTCTTCGTCTTCCTCCACTGGTGTAGAGCCTCCCATAAATATTCCAATCTTCTTGATCAGGTCGTCATTCTTCTCCACCAATACTTCAATTTCTTCTTCATAATCTTCACGTGTAGCCTTGAGTTCTTCCTCTAGTTCCTTGATTCTAGTCTTAGCCTTCTTCAGATCTATCATGTCAGCACACATCTGGTTCTCCTGTCGTCGAATGTGCTGGTTTAACTCCTGGATAAAAGCTGCGATTGAGCTATCCTTCCTGGTGCTGATCATCTCCCAGTGCTCATCTCGGCGCCCACAAATCTGGTAGATAGTATCCTTGAGATCCTTGCGGTAGACTTCTCCAATGCGTCCCATGGCGATGTGAGCTGCCATGCTCTTTCCTAGACTCCAAGTTGGTGCATCAAAAGAAAACTCTATGGGCTCAGTGACTGGCATGAACGTCCTTCCTGGAACTTGAACTTGAATCATCCAGCGCTCTTCTTCAGGTAAAGTGGCGTTGTAGGTTCCGGTGAAGCTTGGTACTCCTATATTCAGGTATCTAGTGACTTCCTTCAAGTGACGTCCAAAGGGTGTATCTTCATCCGATTGCGTGAACTTGTTCCTTGCATCCGCCATCCTAAAGAGTAGAAAAGATGAGAAGTCAGAAGAGAAGAGAGTGAAAAGTGATCTAGGTCTTTTAGCTTAGTGGTCGTGTCCTACAGTCAGCATGTGCTCTGATACCATCTCTGTAGCGACCAGACCTCAAACAGTCTGATCTCTGTGCTCCGGTGTCATCCCTGGATCAGTAATGCTAACACCACATAGTACTCAGAGGATTTATAACAGAGTAGTAATCACACACTTATTACATCGAGTGTCTCAAAAGAGAACTTATTACAATAAATATGGCTTAAGGCCATCTAAATACGATAACAGCGGAAGGCTTCGAAGATAAGTGAGTCCATCAACTCCAACGGCATCACTGAGTATAGAACCACGACCTAAAAACTCCTTAATCATCGTATGAAAAGTCTGCAACATTAACATTGCAGCCCGAAACGGGTCAGCACATGGAATATGCTGGCAATGTAACACAAAGAGGGTAATGGAATGCAACAGCTATACTATATGCATATTTGGCTGGTGGAAAGCTCTATGGTTACAGTTTTGCATAAAGCCAATTTTTCCCTACTTCAAAGGAATAAAATTTATTTATCTATCATGGTAGTTGTTAAACATTGAGAATGGTTGACAGCATTCTCAATCCCAATTAAGCATCATCATTAAACAAAACCCAACAAAATTAATTTAGAGTGACATGTTGAGATTCACATGAAAATCCAGGTACTAGATACTCAAGATGTCCATAACCGGGGACACGGCTAATCATGATAAGTTTATTACACTCTGCAGAGGTTTGCGCACTTTTCCCCACAAGACTCGATCACCTCCGTTTGGTTTCTCGCACTACAAGGTGTTTACCACCGAGACATAGTCTTTCAGAAGCGCTAGCACCTTATGATCGGGTAGACCGTACCACCTACATCCCCTACATCTGCTAGTCTACCACTGTAAGAGTTCGCACGACTTAGTCAACTATGCTAGAGCCCATAATAGCTTGTGGCTACACACGGAAGTTTCTAGCATGAATAATCTCATGATCCCTTTGAGCCTGGGTGGCGGTCCAAAAGTAAACAGGCAAGTCCTTGAATACCCAGGTGCCTCAATCCACCCAGATGTGTGTTTAAGTTGCCACCTTAGATAAACCATTAATTAACCAAACTCACATCTATCATGCATATCACTCACCCAATCCATGTCTACTAGCATAGCATGGCATAATAAGCAAACGTAGAAGTAACTCCCAAAGGTTTGATAATAAACAGGTAATAGGTACTACCTCAACTACTTCCCATCCCACAATTTAATTAGATCCTAATCATGCAATGTGTGAGGATTGACCTAATGCAATAAAACTGGGTAGAAGGAAAGGTATGATCAAAGTGTTACTTGCCTTGCTGATGATCTGGGAAACCTAGCGATTCGAAGTAACAAGCGGCGCACTCCGGGTATTCTATCGCAGACAAACAAACAAGCATACAATAAGTACTCATCTAATGCGTGGGTAAAACTAAAATAAGAGATCTAACCAGAAGGTTCAACTTAAGAACTCTGGTTGGCAAAAAGAATCAAATCGAACGAAGCAACGAAAGTCAAACGACGAAAGAAAACAACTTTGTTCTACTAATCTGGATCTAGGGTAAATTTTATAGTAGCAAAATCTTGTTTAAGTTAGTTAAACAGATAGAGGGTTTCGAGACGAAACTCCAGGCGCTTGAATCTCCTGATTCCGATAAACGAGCGAAAAGATATACTAAAACGAAATTCGGATCAGGAATCGCGATCAGAAAAATCATGGATTTAATCCGAGAAAAAGAAAAATGACGAACGTTCACTAGAACGAACGAACGGACGAACGCTCGCTATTTAAATAAACTGGAAAAACCGATCTATTTAAAAAAAACTGAATCTAAAAAACCGACAAAAAACGACGGAAAACCGATCGGTTTTCCAAAAAAACCGGGCGAGCATGCGGGCAGGGCGGCGGCTTCGGCGGGGCAGC